>NC_092574.1:2005000-2267265 GCF_037975245.1 Apostichopus japonicus | reverse complement strand
CAAAACAATGTGATATGAATGCATACCGTGCCCCAATTGGAGTATTGTACATTCGCACAAAAGTTTAACCGTGAAAGAAGAAACACGAAAAACAAAAAAACAAAAACACGAAAAAAAAACAACAAAAAAACACACGAAAAGACAAGTAAATTAAAAGCACACACAAGACGTAAAATGACTTAACGCAGTGCTTGTTTTGGCATATTTCCAGTCACCACGATCGTTTTGAATGCCTTGATGTGGAAGCACATAAATCAAAGTAGAGATGATGTGCAAATAAGGAGGATTGGAGGTGACACAGAGCATTTCATAAATTCTGTGTTTAAATCTGGATATGTTTCTCCGTGCGAGCAGACGGTTCAGTGTGCTTAACTTGCTCCTCTTCTAGCCCAAAGTCTAAACTGCGTCATGATATAGAAATGCGCATGCACCCTGACAGGCCAAGCCCTCAGATATCAACGGGGGAATGGGGGGGGGGTCTGATATGTCAGTTGACAACTTCTAGCTATACTTTAGCGGACCCAAAACGTGACGGACTTATAGTGTGTAAGATAATGGAACGATTACTTCTGGTATGACACTTACAACAGCTATAAAATAGAAAGCTCCCGATGGATCTTTTAAAGTCCAAATTTTAAAGGGGGAAAAAAAAGAGGCAATATTTTGAGATAAAAAGACAACATTGTGAGATTTGGGGACACTGTTTTTCTTTCCTATGTCCTTATTAAGCCACCGTACAATGCTGACATATTGTGCACACACAATTAAACTGCCGCATGCAACCATCACAGTAGTCTACTGCTGTACACATGCAAGTAAAGGTTTAGTAGCTACAGCGTGATAATCTGACGTCTATCTTGTCCGTGCGCACATGCAAACAGTTATACAAGAGCGCTCACAAGAATATTCAGCACAAAATCAGAAGCGCGCGCTCCGAAATATTTGTCTGCATTGCATGCTGTACGTACATAATACCTCCGTGCGTGCGTGTGCGTTGATCTATATACGAGTGTTTACTATACCGTCACACACAGTGGATTTTCAATGGAAAATATTTGTTGTCATTTTGTAGGCGTCCATATCAACACGTACTGTACTGGGCAGTTCTCTCTTCGTTGCAAGCAGTGTGGTCTAGACGTTGGATATATCTTGACGTCGTTCCTCGCCTTAATTTAGTTGTTCGAACGACTACAATGACGGCCCGGGGTTGCAGAGAAGAAAAGGACGACATTTCAAGACATCGTAAACATAACGTGATTACGGTTAGTGATATTTTACATTATCTGAAGTTGTCTGTATGCATGTATGTCTGTCTGTGAAGTTAGCCTATGCATAGTCTGCAACGTATACCTAGTCTAGGCCTATCAGTATATATGCCTTACTTTTGACAACAGTTTTATGCACAACGAGAACAGTGTTACGTCATGGATATGTACCTATGAGCAACTGAGGCATTTTGACGGCACTTAATGCTTTCTGGGATCAGTGTAGAAAAGTCTGTAGGAGAGTTAAAATACGTTCGGTCGGGATTGCGCCAGTAATATGTCGGTTACTTCTTGTAGGTGCCAGACGTGGCACGAGAAGTTGAGAGCGCCATCGATGGCCATCTTCTACATGTCATCTATCCATTAGCGGCAGGGCTATTATTCACGATGTTACCATAGCAATGGAGCGTTAAATTTTAGATTCAAAACGGAGCTATTTTAAATGAATATACAAGTCCCATGGAATTGTCGTGAATTTCATATTTGCTTTGGTCATAATACGTTAACTACAGAGTAAAAGCTAGATAAGGTAGAAATTAGATAGATTTATTCGACAATGAGTAAAGTTTACCGGTAGAAAGTCCTAGTATGTCATAATTAAATCCTCCGCGCTACTAGGTTTAATTCTCGGCTAAGTCTGCTGTATTCGCATTATCTGCTTTGTGTACCGTCATGAATACCGCACGTTTCGATCGTTGTTAATGCACGGAGAGCTCGTGGCATTGTTTATAACGTTACCGTACCTGTTTGTATCACACTGTCTTTCAAACGCCTGCCTCAGTAAATCAGCATTTAAGAAATGTGAAGTTGTTCTAACAGGAGCATAGCTGTTTCCACACTTAACGGTTTATAATATAAAGGCTAAGTAATGACACAACATTCCCGAAGAACAAATATTATCAAGATTGTCAGAAAAGATGTCGCGGTGGCCTTACACTGTACAAAAGAAGCATTTCTTTTTGCAGGTACAATTTTCGTCCTTATGTATACTTTCATTAAAATTTCCAGTGAAAGGCGACGAGCGAGACAGAAATCAAATTTACTACTCAGGTCTTAAGTTCCGATTGGTTTCTAAGTACAAGTTGTGCAAAATATTGCAATGACCTACTTCGTTTACGCGAAACAATATACCAAATAGAAACAACCCCCACCCCCCCTAAAAAAAAACAAAAACAGACAGACAAACAAACAAAGCAAAACAAATTTAAAACACCATGCATGTACATGCAGATATTAACAACAACCCCCCCCCAAAAAAAAAAAAAAAAAAAAAAAAATTATATAAAATAGTGCTTCGGCGTGGAATCGAACCTAGGCAGACATGAGCATCAATATAATCTTAAATAAATTGTGATTACTTAGCGAGAAAAAGATGAATGCAAAATGTCAATAATTAATTTGAATTATTGTATTATAAAATTGAAGACAGAAAGCTAAAATTAACAAGAGATTACGCCTCATCGAGGCCATGGTTTCACTGAACGTTGAACATCAACCCAGTCCGAATCGACGTGAGCCCTCCATTGCAAGTCAGCTAGCCCACTTCTGGCCCGAAGGCCGGACTCTAAACGTAATCTCCCGGATGCTTTTGCGAACTAAGGGAGGATACGGAATTGGGATCCTAGGCCCGTGTAAAAATTCCACCTTGGCGATGCCATTATAAACAAAGCAGTGTCTGTCATCCGATCGGCGCGATTCACACAGCCTGACAACAAACACCGACGCGCAGTGCTGTCTTCCAACCGTTCAGGCCACCACGCCAGCCTGGTGATTCTTGGGTCGAAATAATACTTCCAGTTCCAGATTGTTCCAAAACAATGTGATATGAATGCATACCGTGCCCCAATTGGAGTATTGTACATTCGCACAAAAGTTTAACCGTGAAAGAAGAAACACGAAAAACAAAAAAACAAAAACACGAAAAAAAAACAACAAAAAAACACACGAAAAGACAAGTAAATTAAAAGCACACACAAGACGTAAAATGACTTAACGCAGTGCTTGTTTTGGCATATTTCCAGTCACCACGATCGTTTTGAATGCCTTGATGTGGAAGCACATAAATCAAAGTAGAGATGATGTGCAAATAAGGAGGATTGGAGGTGACACAGAGCATTTCATAAATTCTGTGTTTAAATCTGGATATGTTTCTCCGTGCGAGCAGACGGTTCAGTGTGCTTAACTTGCTCCTCTTCTAGCCCAAAGTCTAAACTGCGTCATGATATAGAAATGCGCATGCACCCTGACAGGCCAAGCCCTCAGATATCAACGGGGGAATGGGGGGGGGGTCTGATATGTCAGTTGACAACTTCTAGCTATACTTTAGCGGACCCAAAACGTGACGGACTTATAGTGTGTAAGATAATGGAACGATTACTTCTGGTATGACACTTACAACAGCTATAAAATAGAAAGCTCCCGATGGATCTTTTAAAGTCCAAATTTTAAAGGGGGAAAAAAAAGAGGCAATATTTTGAGATAAAAAGACAACATTGTGAGATTTGGGGACACTGTTTTTCTTTCCTATGTCCTTATTAAGCCACCGTACAATGCTGACATATTGTGCACACACAATTAAACTGCCGCATGCAACCATCACAGTAGTCTACTGCTGTACACATGCAAGTAAAGGTTTAGTAGCTACAGCGTGATAATCTGACGTCTATCTTGTCCGTGCGCACATGCAAACAGTTATACAAGAGCGCTCACAAGAATATTCAGCACAAAATCAGAAGCGCGCGCTCCGAAATATTTGTCTGCATTGCATGCTGTACGTACATAATACCTCCGTGCGTGCGTGTGCGTTGATCTATATACGAGTGTTTACTATACCGTCACACACAGTGGATTTTCAATGGAAAATATTTGTTGTCATTTTGTAGGCGTCCATATCAACACGTACTGTACTGGGCAGTTCTCTCTTCGTTGCAAGCAGTGTGGTCTAGACGTTGGATATATCTTGACGTCGTTCCTCGCCTTAATTTAGTTGTTCGAACGACTACAATGACGGCCCGGGGTTGCAGAGAAGAAAAGGACGACATTTCAAGACATCGTAAACATAACGTGATTACGGTTAGTGATATTTTACATTATCTGAAGTTGTCTGTATGCATGTATGTCTGTCTGTGAAGTTAGCCTATGCATAGTCTGCAACGTATACCTAGTCTAGGCCTATCAGTATATATGCCTTACTTTTGACAACAGTTTTATGCACAACGAGAACAGTGTTACGTCATGGATATGTACCTATGAGCAACTGAGGCATTTTGACGGCACTTAATGCTTTCTGGGATCAGTGTAGAAAAGTCTGTAGGAGAGTTAAAATACGTTCGGTCGGGATTGCGCCAGTAATATGTCGGTTACTTCTTGTAGGTGCCAGACGTGGCACGAGAAGTTGAGAGCGCCATCGATGGCCATCTTCTACATGTCATCTATCCATTAGCGGCAGGGCTATTATTCACGATGTTACCATAGCAATGGAGCGTTAAATTTTAGATTCAAAACGGAGCTATTTTAAATGAATATACAAGTCCCATGGAATTGTCGTGAATTTCATATTTGCTTTGGTCATAATACGTTAACTACAGAGTAAAAGCTAGATAAGGTAGAAATTAGATAGATTTATTCGACAATGAGTAAAGTTTACCGGTAGAAAGTCCTAGTATGTCATAATTAAATCCTCCGCGCTACTAGGTTTAATTCTCGGCTAAGTCTGCTGTATTCGCATTATCTGCTTTGTGTACCGTCATGAATACCGCACGTTTCGATCGTTGTTAATGCACGGAGAGCTCGTGGCATTGTTTATAACGTTACCGTACCTGTTTGTATCACACTGTCTTTCAAACGCCTGCCTCAGTAAATCAGCATTTAAGAAATGTGAAGTTGTTCTAACAGGAGCATAGCTGTTTCCACACTTAACGGTTTATAATATAAAGGCTAAGTAATGACACAACATTCCCGAAGAACAAATATTATCAAGATTGTCAGAAAAGATGTCGCGGTGGCCTTACACTGTACAAAAGAAGCATTTCTTTTTGCAGGTACAATTTTCGTCCTTATGTATACTTTCATTAAAATTTCCAGTGAAAGGCGACGAGCGAGACAGAAATCAAATTTACTACTCAGGTCTTAAGTTCCGATTGGTTTCTAAGTACAAGTTGTGCAAAATATTGCAATGACCTACTTCGTTTACGCGAAACAATATACCAAATAGAAACAACCCCCACCCCCCCTAAAAAAAAACAAAAACAGACAGACAAACAAACAAAGCAAAACAAATTTAAAACACCATGCATGTACATGCAGATATTAACAACAACCCCCCCCCCCAAAAAAAAAAAAAAAAAAAAAAAAATTATATAAAATAGTGCTTCGGCGTGGAATCGAACCTAGGCAGACATGAGCATCAATATAATCTTAAATAAATTGTGATTACTTAGCGAGAAAAAGATGAATGCAAAATGTCAATAATTAATTTGAATTATTGTATTATAAAATTGAAGACAGAAAGCTAAAATTAACAAGAGATTACGCCTCATCGAGGCCATGGTTTCACTGAACGTTGAACATCAACCCAGTCCGAATCGACGTGAGCCCTCCATTGCAAGTCAGCTAGCCCACTTCTGGCCCGAAGGCCGGACTCTAAACGTAATCTCCCGGATGCTTTTGCGAACTAAGGGAGGATACGGAATTGGGATCCTAGGCCCGTGTAAAAATTCCACCTTGGCGATGCCATTATAAACAAAGCAGTGTCTGTCATCCGATCGGCGCGATTCACACAGCCTGACAACAAACACCGACGCGCAGTGCTGTCTTCCAACCGTTCAGGCCACCACGCCAGCCTGGTGATTCTTGGGTCGAAATAATACTTCCAGTTCCAGATTGTTCCAAAACAATGTGATATGAATGCATACCGTGCCCCAATTGGAGTATTGTACATTCGCACAAAAGTTTAACCGTGAAAGAAGAAACACGAAAAACAAAAAAACAAAAACACGAAAAAAAAACAACAAAAAAACACACGAAAAGACAAGTAAATTAAAAGCACACACAAGACGTAAAATGACTTAACGCAGTGCTTGTTTTGGCATATTTCCAGTCACCACGATCGTTTTGAATGCCTTGATGTGGAAGCACATAAATCAAAGTAGAGATGATGTGCAAATAAGGAGGATTGGAGGTGACACAGAGCATTTCATAAATTCTGTGTTTAAATCTGGATATGTTTCTCCGTGCGAGCAGACGGTTCAGTGTGCTTAACTTGCTCCTCTTCTAGCCCAAAGTCTAAACTGCGTCATGATATAGAAATGCGCATGCACCCTGACAGGCCAAGCCCTCAGATATCAACGGGGGAATGGGGGGGGGGTCTGATATGTCAGTTGACAACTTCTAGCTATACTTTAGCGGACCCAAAACGTGACGGACTTATAGTGTGTAAGATAATGGAACGATTACTTCTGGTATGACACTTACAACAGCTATAAAATAGAAAGCTCCCGATGGATCTTTTAAAGTCCAAATTTTAAAGGGGGAAAAAAAAGAGGCAATATTTTGAGATAAAAAGACAACATTGTGAGATTTGGGGACACTGTTTTTCTTTCCTATGTCCTTATTAAGCCACCGTACAATGCTGACATATTGTGCACACACAATTAAACTGCCGCATGCAACCATCACAGTAGTCTACTGCTGTACACATGCAAGTAAAGGTTTAGTAGCTACAGCGTGATAATCTGACGTCTATCTTGTCCGTGCGCACATGCAAACAGTTATACAAGAGCGCTCACAAGAATATTCAGCACAAAATCAGAAGCGCGCGCTCCGAAATATTTGTCTGCATTGCATGCTGTACGTACATAATACCTCCGTGCGTGCGTGTGCGTTGATCTATATACGAGTGTTTACTATACCGTCACACACAGTGGATTTTCAATGGAAAATATTTGTTGTCATTTTGTAGGCGTCCATATCAACACGTACTGTACTGGGCAGTTCTCTCTTCGTTGCAAGCAGTGTGGTCTAGACGTTGGATATATCTTGACGTCGTTCCTCGCCTTAATTTAGTTGTTCGAACGACTACAATGACGGCCCGGGGTTGCAGAGAAGAAAAGGACGACATTTCAAGACATCGTAAACATAACGTGATTACGGTTAGTGATATTTTACATTATCTGAAGTTGTCTGTATGCATGTATGTCTGTCTGTGAAGTTAGCCTATGCATAGTCTGCAACGTATACCTAGTCTAGGCCTATCAGTATATATGCCTTACTTTTGACAACAGTTTTATGCACAACGAGAACAGTGTTACGTCATGGATATGTACCTATGAGCAACTGAGGCATTTTGACGGCACTTAATGCTTTCTGGGATCAGTGTAGAAAAGTCTGTAGGAGAGTTAAAATACGTTCGGTCGGGATTGCGCCAGTAATATGTCGGTTACTTCTTGTAGGTGCCAGACGTGGCACGAGAAGTTGAGAGCGCCATCGATGGCCATCTTCTACATGTCATCTATCCATTAGCGGCAGGGCTATTATTCACGATGTTACCATAGCAATGGAGCGTTAAATTTTAGATTCAAAACGGAGCTATTTTAAATGAATATACAAGTCCCATGGAATTGTCGTGAATTTCATATTTGCTTTGGTCATAATACGTTAACTACAGAGTAAAAGCTAGATAAGGTAGAAATTAGATAGATTTATTCGACAATGAGTAAAGTTTACCGGTAGAAAGTCCTAGTATGTCATAATTAAATCCTCCGCGCTACTAGGTTTAATTCTCGGCTAAGTCTGCTGTATTCGCATTATCTGCTTTGTGTACCGTCATGAATACCGCACGTTTCGATCGTTGTTAATGCACGGAGAGCTCGTGGCATTGTTTATAACGTTACCGTACCTGTTTGTATCACACTGTCTTTCAAACGCCTGCCTCAGTAAATCAGCATTTAAGAAATGTGAAGTTGTTCTAACAGGAGCATAGCTGTTTCCACACTTAACGGTTTATAATATAAAGGCTAAGTAATGACACAACATTCCCGAAGAACAAATATTATCAAGATTGTCAGAAAAGATGTCGCGGTGGCCTTACACTGTACAAAAGAAGCATTTCTTTTTGCAGGTACAATTTTCGTCCTTATGTATACTTTCATTAAAATTTCCAGTGAAAGGCGACGAGCGAGACAGAAATCAAATTTACTACTCAGGTCTTAAGTTCCGATTGGTTTCTAAGTACAAGTTGTGCAAAATATTGCAATGACCTACTTCGTTTACGCGAAACAATATACCAAATAGAAACAACCCCCACCCCCCCTAAAAAAAAACAAAAACAGACAGACAAACAAACAAAGCAAAACAAATTTAAAACACCATGCATGTACATGCAGATATTAACAACAACCCCCCCCCCCCAAAAAAAAAAAAAAAAAAAAAAAATTATATAAAATAGTGCTTCGGCGTGGAATCGAACCTAGGCAGACATGAGCATCAATATAATCTTAAATAAATTGTGATTACTTAGCGAGAAAAAGATGAATGCAAAATGTCAATAATTAATTTGAATTATTGTATTATAAAATTGAAGACAGAAAGCTAAAATTAACAAGAGATTACGCCTCATCGAGGCCATGGTTTCACTGAACGTTGAACATCAACCCAGTCCGAATCGACGTGAGCCCTCCATTGCAAGTCAGCTAGCCCACTTCTGGCCCGAAGGCCGGACTCTAAACGTAATCTCCCGGATGCTTTTGCGAACTAAGGGAGGATACGGAATTGGGATCCTAGGCCCGTGTAAAAATTCCACCTTGGCGATGCCATTATAAACAAAGCAGTGTCTGTCATCCGATCGGCGCGATTCACACAGCCTGACAACAAACACCGACGCGCAGTGCTGTCTTCCAACCGTTCAGGCCACCACGCCAGCCTGGTGATTCTTGGGTCGAAATAATACTTCCAGTTCCAGATTGTTCCAAAACAATGTGATATGAATGCATACCGTGCCCCAATTGGAGTATTGTACATTCGCACAAAAGTTTAACCGTGAAAGAAGAAACACGAAAAACAAAAAAACAAAAACACGAAAAAAAAACAACAAAAAAACACACGAAAAGACAAGTAAATTAAAAGCACACACAAGACGTAAAATGACTTAACGCAGTGCTTGTTTTGGCATATTTCCAGTCACCACGATCGTTTTGAATGCCTTGATGTGGAAGCACATAAATCAAAGTAGAGATGATGTGCAAATAAGGAGGATTGGAGGTGACACAGAGCATTTCATAAATTCTGTGTTTAAATCTGGATATGTTTCTCCGTGCGAGCAGACGGTTCAGTGTGCTTAACTTGCTCCTCTTCTAGCCCAAAGTCTAAACTGCGTCATGATATAGAAATGCGCATGCACCCTGACAGGCCAAGCCCTCAGATATCAACGGGGGAATGGGGGGGGGGGTCTGATATGTCAGTTGACAACTTCTAGCTATACTTTAGCGGACCCAAAACGTGACGGACTTATAGTGTGTAAGATAATGGAACGATTACTTCTGGTATGACACTTACAACAGCTATAAAATAGAAAGCTCCCGATGGATCTTTTAAAGTCCAAATTTTAAAGGGGGAAAAAAAAGAGGCAATATTTTGAGATAAAAAGACAACATTGTGAGATTTGGGGACACTGTTTTTCTTTCCTATGTCCTTATTAAGCCACCGTACAATGCTGACATATTGTGCACACACAATTAAACTGCCGCATGCAACCATCACAGTAGTCTACTGCTGTACACATGCAAGTAAAGGTTTAGTAGCTACAGCGTGATAATCTGACGTCTATCTTGTCCGTGCGCACATGCAAACAGTTATACAAGAGCGCTCACAAGAATATTCAGCACAAAATCAGAAGCGCGCGCTCCGAAATATTTGTCTGCATTGCATGCTGTACGTACATAATACCTCCGTGCGTGCGTGTGCGTTGATCTATATACGAGTGTTTACTATACCGTCACACACAGTGGATTTTCAATGGAAAATATTTGTTGTCATTTTGTAGGCGTCCATATCAACACGTACTGTACTGGGCAGTTCTCTCTTCGTTGCAAGCAGTGTGGTCTAGACGTTGGATATATCTTGACGTCGTTCCTCGCCTTAATTTAGTTGTTCGAACGACTACAATGACGGCCCGGGGTTGCAGAGAAGAAAAGGACGACATTTCAAGACATCGTAAACATAACGTGATTACGGTTAGTGATATTTTACATTATCTGAAGTTGTCTGTATGCATGTATGTCTGTCTGTGAAGTTAGCCTATGCATAGTCTGCAACGTATACCTAGTCTAGGCCTATCAGTATATATGCCTTACTTTTGACAACAGTTTTATGCACAACGAGAACAGTGTTACGTCATGGATATGTACCTATGAGCAACTGAGGCATTTTGACGGCACTTAATGCTTTCTGGGATCAGTGTAGAAAAGTCTGTAGGAGAGTTAAAATACGTTCGGTCGGGATTGCGCCAGTAATATGTCGGTTACTTCTTGTAGGTGCCAGACGTGGCACGAGAAGTTGAGAGCGCCATCGATGGCCATCTTCTACATGTCATCTATCCATTAGCGGCAGGGCTATTATTCACGATGTTACCATAGCAATGGAGCGTTAAATTTTAGATTCAAAACGGAGCTATTTTAAATGAATATACAAGTCCCATGGAATTGTCGTGAATTTCATATTTGCTTTGGTCATAATACGTTAACTACAGAGTAAAAGCTAGATAAGGTAGAAATTAGATAGATTTATTCGACAATGAGTAAAGTTTACCGGTAGAAAGTCCTAGTATGTCATAATTAAATCCTCCGCGCTACTAGGTTTAATTCTCGGCTAAGTCTGCTGTATTCGCATTATCTGCTTTGTGTACCGTCATGAATACCGCACGTTTCGATCGTTGTTAATGCACGGAGAGCTCGTGGCATTGTTTATAACGTTACCGTACCTGTTTGTATCACACTGTCTTTCAAACGCCTGCCTCAGTAAATCAGCATTTAAGAAATGTGAAGTTGTTCTAACAGGAGCATAGCTGTTTCCACACTTAACGGTTTATAATATAAAGGCTAAGTAATGACACAACATTCCCGAAGAACAAATATTATCAAGATTGTCAGAAAAGATGTCGCGGTGGCCTTACACTGTACAAAAGAAGCATTTCTTTTTGCAGGTACAATTTTCGTCCTTATGTATACTTTCATTAAAATTTCCAGTGAAAGGCGACGAGCGAGACAGAAATCAAATTTACTACTCAGGTCTTAAGTTCCGATTGGTTTCTAAGTACAAGTTGTGCAAAATATTGCAATGACCTACTTCGTTTACGCGAAACAATATACCAAATAGAAACAACCCCCACCCCCCCTAAAAAAAAACAAAAACAGACAGACAAACAAACAAAGCAAAACAAATTTAAAACACCATGCATGTACATGCAGATATTAACAACAACCCCCCCCCCAAAAAAAAAAAAAAAAAAAAAAAATTATATAAAATAGTGCTTCGGCGTGGAATCGAACCTAGGCAGACATGAGCATCAATATAATCTTAAATAAATTGTGATTACTTAGCGAGAAAAAGATGAATGCAAAATGTCAATAATTAATTTGAATTATTGTATTATAAAATTGAAGACAGAAAGCTAAAATTAACAAGAGATTACGCCTCATCGAGGCCATGGTTTCACTGAACGTTGAACATCAACCCAGTCCGAATCGACGTGAGCCCTCCATTGCAAGTCAGCTAGCCCACTTCTGGCCCGAAGGCCGGACTCTAAACGTAATCTCCCGGATGCTTTTGCGAACTAAGGGAGGATACGGAATTGGGATCCTAGGCCCGTGTAAAAATTCCACCTTGGCGATGCCATTATAAACAAAGCAGTGTCTGTCATCCGATCGGCGCGATTCACACAGCCTGACAACAAACACCGACGCGCAGTGCTGTCTTCCAACCGTTCAGGCCACCACGCCAGCCTGGTGATTCTTGGGTCGAAATAATACTTCCAGTTCCAGATTGTTCCAAAACAATGTGATATGAATGCATACCGTGCCCCAATTGGAGTATTGTACATTCGCACAAAAGTTTAACCGTGAAAGAAGAAACACGAAAAACAAAAAAACAAAAACACGAAAAAAAAACAACAAAAAAACACACGAAAAGACAAGTAAATTAAAAGCACACACAAGACGTAAAATGACTTAACGCAGTGCTTGTTTTGGCATATTTCCAGTCACCACGATCGTTTTGAATGCCTTGATGTGGAAGCACATAAATCAAAGTAGAGATGATGTGCAAATAAGGAGGATTGGAGGTGACACAGAGCATTTCATAAATTCTGTGTTTAAATCTGGATATGTTTCTCCGTGCGAGCAGACGGTTCAGTGTGCTTAACTTGCTCCTCTTCTAGCCCAAAGTCTAAACTGCGTCATGATATAGAAATGCGCATGCACCCTGACAGGCCAAGCCCTCAGATATCAACGGGGGAATGGGGGGGGGGGTCTGATATGTCAGTTGACAACTTCTAGCTATACTTTAGCGGACCCAAAACGTGACGGACTTATAGTGTGTAAGATAATGGAACGATTACTTCTGGTATGACACTTACAACAGCTATAAAATAGAAAGCTCCCGATGGATCTTTTAAAGTCCAAATTTTAAAGGGGGAAAAAAAAGAGGCAATATTTTGAGATAAAAAGACAACATTGTGAGATTTGGGGACACTGTTTTTCTTTCCTATGTCCTTATTAAGCCACCGTACAATGCTGACATATTGTGCACACACAATTAAACTGCCGCATGCAACCATCACAGTAGTCTACTGCTGTACACATGCAAGTAAAGGTTTAGTAGCTACAGCGTGATAATCTGACGTCTATCTTGTCCGTGCGCACATGCAAACAGTTATACAAGAGCGCTCACAAGAATATTCAGCACAAAATCAGAAGCGCGCGCTCCGAAATATTTGTCTGCATTGCATGCGGTACGTACATAATACCTCCGTGCGTGCGTGTGCGTTGATCTATATACGAGTGTTTACTATACCGTCACACACAGTGGATTTTCAATGGAAAATATTTGTTGTCATTTTGTAGGCGTCCATATCAACACGTACTGTACTGGGCAGTTCTCTCTTCGTTGCAAGCAGTGTGGTCTAGACGTTGGATATATCTTGACGTCGTTCCTCGCCTTAATTTAGTTGTTCGAACGACTACAATGACGGCCCGGGGTTGCAGAGAAGAAAAGGACGACATTTCAAGACATCGTAAACATAACGTGATTACGGTTAGTGATATTTTACATTATCTGAAGTTGTCTGTATGCATGTATGTCTGTCTGTGAAGTTAGCCTATGCATAGTCTGCAACGTATACCTAGTCTAGGCCTATCAGTATATATGCCTTACTTTTGACAACAGTTTTATGCACAACGAGAACAGTGTTACGTCATGGATATGTACCTATGAGCAACTGAGGCATTTTGACGGCACTTAATGCTTTCTGGGATCAGTGTAGAAAAGTCTGTAGGAGAGTTAAAATACGTTCGGTCGGGATTGCGCCAGTAATATGTCGGTTACTTCTTGTAGGTGCCAGACGTGGCACGAGAAGTTGAGAGCGCCATCGATGGCCATCTTCTACATGTCATCTATCCATTAGCGGCAGGGCTATTATTCACGATGTTACCATAGCAATGGAGCGTTAAATTTTAGATTCAAAACGGAGCTATTTTAAATGAATATACAAGTCCCATGGAATTGTCGTGAATTTCATATTTGCTTTGGTCATAATACGTTAACTACAGAGTAAAAGCTAGATAAGGTAGAAATTAGATAGATTTATTCGACAATGAGTAAAGTTTACCGGTAGAAAGTCCTAGTATGTCATAATTAAATCCTCCGCGCTACTAGGTTTAATTCTCGGCTAAGTCTGCTGTATTCGCATTATCTGCTTTGTGTACCGTCATGAATACCGCACGTTTCGATCGTTGTTAATGCACGGAGAGCTCGTGGCATTGTTTATAACGTTACCGTACCTGTTTGTATCACACTGTCTTTCAAACGCCTGCCTCAGTAAATCAGCATTTAAGAAATGTGAAGTTGTTCTAACAGGAGCATAGCTGTTTCCACACTTAACGGTTTATAATATAAAGGCTAAGTAATGACACAACATTCCCGAAGAACAAATATTATCAAGATTGTCAGAAAAGATGTCGCGGTGGCCTTACACTGTACAAAAGAAGCATTTCTTTTTGCAGGTACAATTTTCGTCCTTATGTATACTTTCATTAAAATTTCCAGTGAAAGGCGACGAGCGAGACAGAAATCAAATTTACTACTCAGGTCTTAAGTTCCGATTGGTTTCTAAGTACAAGTTGTGCAAAATATTGCAATGACCTACTTCGTTTACGCGAAACAATATACCAAATAGAAACAACCCCCACCCCCCCTAAAAAAAAACAAAAACAGACAGACAAACAAACAAAGCAAAACAAATTTAAAACACCATGCATGTACATGCAGATATTAACAACAACCCCCCCCCCCAAAAAAAAAAAAAAAAAAAAAAAAATTATATAAAATAGTGCTTCGGCGTGGAATCGAACCTAGGCAGACATGAGCATCAATATAATCTTAAATAAATTGTGATTACTTAGCGAGAAAAAGATGAATGCAAAATGTCAATAATTAATTTGAATTATTGTATTATAAAATTGAAGACAGAAAGCTAAAATTAACAAGAGATTACGCCTCATCGAGGCCATGGTTTCACTGAACGTTGAACATCAACCCAGTCCGAATCGACGTGAGCCCTCCATTGCAAGTCAGCTAGCCCACTTCTGGCCCGAAGGCCGGACTCTAAACGTAATCTCCCGGATGCTTTTGCGAACTAAGGGAGGATACGGAATTGGGATCCTAGGCCCGTGTAAAAATTCCACCTTGGCGATGCCATTATAAACAAAGCAGTGTCTGTCATCCGATCGGCGCGATTCACACAGCCTGACAACAAACACCGACGCGCAGTGCTGTCTTCCAACCGTTCAGGCCACCACGCCAGCCTGGTGATTCTTGGGTCGAAATAATACTTCCAGTTCCAGATTGTTCCAAAACAATGTGATATGAATGCATACCGTGCCCCAATTGGAGTATTGTACATTCGCACAAAAGTTTAACCGTGAAAGAAGAAACACGAAAAACAAAAAAACAAAAACACGAAAAAAAAACAACAAAAAAACACACGAAAAGACAAGTAAATTAAAAGCACACACAAGACGTAAAATGACTTAACGCAGTGCTTGTTTTGGCATATTTCCAGTCACCACGATCGTTTTGAATGCCTTGATGTGGAAGCACATAAATCAAAGTAGAGATGATGTGCAAATAAGGAGGATTGGAGGTGACACAGAGCATTTCATAAATTCTGTGTTTAAATCTGGATATGTTTCTCCGTGCGAGCAGACGGTTCAGTGTGCTTAACTTGCTCCTCTTCTAGCCCAAAGTCTAAACTGCGTCATGATATAGAAATGCGCATGCACCCTGACAGGCCAAGCCCTCAGATATCAACGGGGGAATGGGGGGGGGGGGTCTGATATGTCAGTTGACAACTTCTAGCTATACTTTAGCGGACCCAAAACGTGACGGACTTATAGTGTGTAAGATAATGGAACGATTACTTCTGGTATGACACTTACAACAGCTATAAAATAGAAAGCTCCCGATGGATCTTTTAAAGTCCAAATTTTAAAGGGGGAAAAAAAAGAGGCAATATTTTGAGATAAAAAGACAACATTGTGAGATTTGGGGACACTGTTTTTCTTTCCTATGTCCTTATTAAGCCACCGTACAATGCTGACATATTGTGCACACACAATTAAACTGCCGCATGCAACCATCACAGTAGTCTACTGCTGTACACATGCAAGTAAAGGTTTAGTAGCTACAGCGTGATAATCTGACGTCTATCTTGTCCGTGCGCACATGCAAACAGTTATACAAGAGCGCTCACAAGAATATTCAGCACAAAATCAGAAGCGCGCGCTCCGAAATATTTGTCTGCATTGCATGCTGTACGTACATAATACCTCCGTGCGTGCGTGTGCGTTGATCTATATACGAGTGTTTACTATACCGTCACACACAGTGGATTTTCAATGGAAAATATTTGTTGTCATTTTGTAGGCGTCCATATCAACACGTACTGTACTGGGCAGTTCTCTCTTCGTTGCAAGCAGTGTGGTCTAGACGTTGGATATATCTTGACGTCGTTCCTCGCCTTAATTTAGTTGTTCGAACGACTACAATGACGGCCCGGGGTTGCAGAGAAGAAAAGGACGACATTTCAAGACATCGTAAACATAACGTGATTACGGTTAGTGATATTTTACATTATCTGAAGTTGTCTGTATGCATGTATGTCTGTCTGTGAAGTTAGCCTATGCATAGTCTGCAACGTATACCTAGTCTAGGCCTATCAGTATATATGCCTTACTTTTGACAACAGTTTTATGCACAACGAGAACAGTGTTACGTCATGGATATGTACCTATGAGCAACTGAGGCATTTTGACGGCACTTAATGCTTTCTGGGATCAGTGTAGAAAAGTCTGTAGGAGAGTTAAAATACGTTCGGTCGGGATTGCGCCAGTAATATGTCGGTTACTTCTTGTAGGTGCCAGACGTGGCACGAGAAGTTGAGAGCGCCATCGATGGCCATCTTCTACATGTCATCTATCCATTAGCGGCAGGGCTATTATTCACGATGTTACCATAGCAATGGAGCGTTAAATTTTAGATTCAAAACGGAGCTATTTTAAATGAATATACAAGTCCCATGGAATTGTCGTGAATTTCATATTTGCTTTGGTCATAATACGTTAACTACAGAGTAAAAGCTAGATAAGGTAGAAATTAGATAGATTTATTCGACAATGAGTAAAGTTTACCGGTAGAAAGTCCTAGTATGTCATAATTAAATCCTCCGCGCTACTAGGTTTAATTCTCGGCTAAGTCTGCTGTATTCGCATTATCTGCTTTGTGTACCGTCATGAATACCGCACGTTTCGATCGTTGTTAATGCACGGAGAGCTCGTGGCATTGTTTATAACGTTACCGTACCTGTTTGTATCACACTGTCTTTCAAACGCCTGCCTCAGTAAATCAGCATTTAAGAAATGTGAAGTTGTTCTAACAGGAGCATAGCTGTTTCCACACTTAACGGTTTATAATATAAAGGCTAAGTAATGACACAACATTCCCGAAGAACAAATATTATCAAGATTGTCAGAAAAGATGTCGCGGTGGCCTTACACTGTACAAAAGAAGCATTTCTTTTTGCAGGTACAATTTTCGTCCTTATGTATACTTTCATTAAAATTTCCAGTGAAAGGCGACGAGCGAGACAGAAATCAAATTTACTACTCAGGTCTTAAGTTCCGATTGGTTTCTAAGTACAAGTTGTGCAAAATATTGCAATGACCTACTTCGTTTACGCGAAACAATATACCAAATAGAAACAACCCCCACCCCCCCTAAAAAAAAACAAAAACAGACAGACAAACAAACAAAGCAAAACAAATTTAAAACACCATGCATGTACATGCAGATATTAACAACAACCCCCCCCCCCAAAAAAAAAAAAAAAAAAAAAAAAAATTATATAAAATAGTGCTTCGGCGTGGAATCGAACCTAGGCAGACATGAGCATCAATATAATCTTAAATAAATTGTGATTACTTAGCGAGAAAAAGATGAATGCAAAATGTCAATAATTAATTTGAATTATTGTATTATAAAATTGAAGACAGAAAGCTAAAATTAACAAGAGATTACGCCTCATCGAGGCCATGGTTTCACTGAACGTTGAACATCAACCCAGTCCGAATCGACGTGAGCCCTCCATTGCAAGTCAGCTAGCCCACTTCTGGCCCGAAGGCCGGACTCTAAACGTAATCTCCCGGATGCTTTTGCGAACTAAGGGAGGATACGGAATTGGGATCCTAGGCCCGTGTAAAAATTCCACCTTGGCGATGCCATTATAAACAAAGCAGTGTCTGTCATCCGATCGGCGCGATTCACACAGCCTGACAACAAACACCGACGCGCAGTGCTGTCTTCCAACCGTTCAGGCCACCACGCCAGCCTGGTGATTCTTGGGTCGAAATAATACTTCCAGTTCCAGATTGTTCCAAAACAATGTGATATGAATGCATACCGTGCCCCAATTGGAGTATTGTACATTCGCACAAAAGTTTAACCGTGAAAGAAGAAACACGAAAAACAAAAAAACAAAAACACGAAAAAAAAACAACAAAAAAACACACGAAAAGACAAGTAAATTAAAAGCACACACAAGACGTAAAATGACTTAACGCAGTGCTTGTTTTGGCATATTTCCAGTCACCACGATCGTTTTGAATGCCTTGATGTGGAAGCACATAAATCAAAGTAGAGATGATGTGC
The DNA here is from genome assembly GCF_037975245.1 of Apostichopus japonicus. Taxonomy (NCBI): domain Eukaryota; kingdom Metazoa; phylum Echinodermata; class Holothuroidea; order Aspidochirotida; family Stichopodidae; genus Apostichopus; species Apostichopus japonicus. The sequence goes on along the minus strand of NC_092574.1, from coordinate 2,248,528 downwards.
AAATAAGGAGGATTGGAGGTGACACAGAGCATTTCATAAATTCTGTGTTTAAATCTGGATATGTTTCTCCGTGCGAGCAGACGGTTCAGTGTGCTTAACTTGCTCCTCTTCTAGCCCAAAGTCTAAACTGCGTCATGATATAGAAATGCGCATGCACCCTGACAGGCCAAGCCCTCAGATATCAACGGGGGAATGGGGGGGGGGTCTGATATGTCAGTTGACAACTTCTAGCTATACTTTAGCGGACCCAAAACGTGACGGACTTATAGTGTGTAAGATAATGGAACGATTACTTCTGGTATGACACTTACAACAGCTATAAAATAGAAAGCTCCCGATGGATCTTTTAAAGTCCAAATTTTAAAGGGGGAAAAAAAAGAGGCAATATTTTGAGATAAAAAGACAACATTGTGAGATTTGGGGACACTGTTTTTCTTTCCTATGTCCTTATTAAGCCACCGTACAATGCTGACATATTGTGCACACACAATTAAACTGCCGCATGCAACCATCACAGTAGTCTACTGCTGTACACATGCAAGTAAAGGTTTAGTAGCTACAGCGTGATAATCTGACGTCTATCTTGTCCGTGCGCACATGCAAACAGTTATACAAGAGCGCTCACAAGAATATTCAGCACAAAATCAGAAGCGCGCGCTCCGAAATATTTGTCTGCATTGCATGCTGTACGTACATAATACCTCCGTGCGTGCGTGTGCGTTGATCTATATACGAGTGTTTACTATACCGTCACACACAGTGGATTTTCAATGGAAAATATTTGTTGTCATTTTGTAGGCGTCCATATCAACACGTACTGTACTGGGCAGTTCTCTCTTCGTTGCAAGCAGTGTGGTCTAGACGTTGGATATATCTTGACGTCGTTCCTCGCCTTAATTTAGTTGTTCGAACGACTACAATGACGGCCCGGGGTTGCAGAGAAGAAAAGGACGACATTTCAAGACATCGTAAACATAACGTGATTACGGTTAGTGATATTTTACATTATCTGAAGTTGTCTGTATGCATGTATGTCTGTCTGTGAAGTTAGCCTATGCATAGTCTGCAACGTATACCTAGTCTAGGCCTATCAGTATATATGCCTTACTTTTGACAACAGTTTTATGCACAACGAGAACAGTGTTACGTCATGGATATGTACCTATGAGCAACTGAGGCATTTTGACGGCACTTAATGCTTTCTGGGATCAGTGTAGAAAAGTCTGTAGGAGAGTTAAAATACGTTCGGTCGGGATTGCGCCAGTAATATGTCGGTTACTTCTTGTAGGTGCCAGACGTGGCACGAGAAGTTGAGAGCGCCATCGATGGCCATCTTCTACATGTCATCTATCCATTAGCGGCAGGGCTATTATTCACGATGTTACCATAGCAATGGAGCGTTAAATTTTAGATTCAAAACGGAGCTATTTTAAATGAATATACAAGTCCCATGGAATTGTCGTGAATTTCATATTTGCTTTGGTCATAATACGTTAACTACAGAGTAAAAGCTAGATAAGGTAGAAATTAGATAGATTTATTCGACAATGAGTAAAGTTTACCGGTAGAAAGTCCTAGTATGTCATAATTAAATCCTCCGCGCTACTAGGTTTAATTCTCGGCTAAGTCTGCTGTATTCGCATTATCTGCTTTGTGTACCGTCATGAATACCGCACGTTTCGATCGTTGTTAATGCACGGAGAGCTCGTGGCATTGTTTATAACGTTACCGTACCTGTTTGTATCACACTGTCTTTCAAACGCCTGCCTCAGTAAATCAGCATTTAAGAAATGTGAAGTTGTTCTAACAGGAGCATAGCTGTTTCCACACTTAACGGTTTATAATATAAAGGCTAAGTAATGACACAACATTCCCGAAGAACAAATATTATCAAGATTGTCAGAAAAGATGTCGCGGTGGCCTTACACTGTACAAAAGAAGCATTTCTTTTTGCAGGTACAATTTTCGTCCTTATGTATACTTTCATTAAAATTTCCAGTGAAAGGCGACGAGCGAGACAGAAATCAAATTTACTACTCAGGTCTTAAGTTCCGATTGGTTTCTAAGTACAAGTTGTGCAAAATATTGCAATGACCTACTTCGTTTACGCGAAACAATATACCAAATAGAAACAACCCCCACCCCCCCTAAAAAAAAACAAAAACAGACAGACAAACAAACAAAGCAAAACAAATTTAAAACACCATGCATGTACATGCAGATATTAACAACAACCCCCCCCCCCAAAAAAAAAAAAAAAAAAAAAAAAATTATATAAAATAGTGCTTCGGCGTGGAATCGAACCTAGGCAGACATGAGCATCAATATAATCTTAAATAAATTGTGATTACTTAGCGAGAAAAAGATGAATGCAAAATGTCAATAATTAATTTGAATTATTGTATTATAAAATTGAAGACAGAAAGCTAAAATTAACAAGAGATTACGCCTCATCGAGGCCATGGTTTCACTGAACGTTGAACATCAACCCAGTCCGAATCGACGTGAGCCCTCCATTGCAAGTCAGCTAGCCCACTTCTGGCCCGAAGGCCGGACTCTAAACGTAATCTCCCGGATGCTTTTGCGAACTAAGGGAGGATACGGAATTGGGATCCTAGGCCCGTGTAAAAATTCCACCTTGGCGATGCCATTATAAACAAAGCAGTGTCTGTCATCCGATCGGCGCGATTCACACAGCCTGACAACAAACACCGACGCGCAGTGCTGTCTTCCAACCGTTCAGGCCACCACGCCAGCCTGGTGATTCTTGGGTCGAAATAATACTTCCAGTTCCAGATTGTTCCAAAACAATGTGATATGAATGCATACCGTGCCCCAATTGGAGTATTGTACATTCGCACAAAAGTTTAACCGTGAAAGAAGAAACACGAAAAACAAAAAAACAAAAACACGAAAAAAAAACAACAAAAAAACACACGAAAAGACAAGTAAATTAAAAGCACACACAAGACGTAAAATGACTTAACGCAGTGCTTGTTTTGGCATATTTCCAGTCACCACGATCGTTTTGAATGCCTTGATGTGGAAGCACATAAATCAAAGTAGAGATGATGTGCAAATAAGGAGGATTGGAGGTGACACAGAGCATTTCATAAATTCTGTGTTTAAATCTGGATATGTTTCTCCGTGCGAGCAGACGGTTCAGTGTGCTTAACTTGCTCCTCTTCTAGCCCAAAGTCTAAACTGCGTCATGATATAGAAATGCGCATGCACCCTGACAGGCCAAGCCCTCAGATATCAACGGGGGAATGGGGGGGGGGGTCTGATATGTCAGTTGACAACTTCTAGCTATACTTTAGCGGACCCAAAACGTGACGGACTTATAGTGTGTAAGATAATGGAACGATTACTTCTGGTATGACACTTACAACAGCTATAAAATAGAAAGCTCCCGATGGATCTTTTAAAGTCCAAATTTTAAAGGGGGAAAAAAAAGAGGCAATATTTTGAGATAAAAAGACAACATTGTGAGATTTGGGGACACTGTTTTTCTTTCCTATGTCCTTATTAAGCCACCGTACAATGCTGACATATTGTGCACACACAATTAAACTGCCGCATGCAACCATCACAGTAGTCTACTGCTGTACACATGCAAGTAAAGGTTTAGTAGCTACAGCGTGATAATCTGACGTCTATCTTGTCCGTGCGCACATGCAAACAGTTATACAAGAGCGCTCACAAGAATATTCAGCACAAAATCAGAAGCGCGCGCTCCGAAATATTTGTCTGCATTGCATGCTGTACGTACATAATACCTCCGTGCGTGCGTGTGCGTTGATCTATATACGAGTGTTTACTATACCGTCACACACAGTGGATTTTCAATGGAAAATATTTGTTGTCATTTTGTAGGCGTCCATATCAACACGTACTGTACTGGGCAGTTCTCTCTTCGTTGCAAGCAGTGTGGTCTAGACGTTGGATATATCTTGACGTCGTTCCTCGCCTTAATTTAGTTGTTCGAACGACTACAATGACGGCCCGGGGTTGCAGAGAAGAAAAGGACGACATTTCAAGACATCGTAAACATAACGTGATTACGGTTAGTGATATTTTACATTATCTGAAGTTGTCTGTATGCATGTATGTCTGTCTGTGAAGTTAGCCTATGCATAGTCTGCAACGTATACCTAGTCTAGGCCTATCAGTATATATGCCTTACTTTTGACAACAGTTTTATGCACAACGAGAACAGTGTTACGTCATGGATATGTACCTATGAGCAACTGAGGCATTTTGACGGCACTTAATGCTTTCTGGGATCAGTGTAGAAAAGTCTGTAGGAGAGTTAAAATACGTTCGGTCGGGATTGCGCCAGTAATATGTCGGTTACTTCTTGTAGGTGCCAGACGTGGCACGAGAAGTTGAGAGCGCCATCGATGGCCATCTTCTACATGTCATCTATCCATTAGCGGCAGGGCTATTATTCACGATGTTACCATAGCAATGGAGCGTTAAATTTTAGATTCAAAACGGAGCTATTTTAAATGAATATACAAGTCCCATGGAATTGTCGTGAATTTCATATTTGCTTTGGTCATAATACGTTAACTACAGAGTAAAAGCTAGATAAGGTAGAAATTAGATAGATTTATTCGACAATGAGTAAAGTTTACCGGTAGAAAGTCCTAGTATGTCATAATTAAATCCTCCGCGCTACTAGGTTTAATTCTCGGCTAAGTCTGCTGTATTCGCATTATCTGCTTTGTGTACCGTCATGAATACCGCACGTTTCGATCGTTGTTAATGCACGGAGAGCTCGTGGCATTGTTTATAACGTTACCGTACCTGTTTGTATCACACTGTCTTTCAAACGCCTACCTCAGTAAATCAGCATTTAAGAAATGTGAAGTTGTTCTAACAGGAGCATAGCTGTTTCCACACTTAACGGTTTATAATATAAAGGCTAAGTAATGACACAACATTCCCGAAGAACAAATATTATCAAGATTGTCAGAAAAGATGTCGCGGTGGCCTTACACTGTACAAAAGAAGCATTTCTTTTTGCAGGTACAATTTTCGTCCTTATGTATACTTTCATTAAAATTTCCAGTGAAAGGCGACGAGCGAGACAGAAATCAAATTTACTACTCAGGTCTTAAGTTCCGATTGGTTTCTAAGTACAAGTTGTGCAAAATATTGCAATGACCTACTTCGTTTACGCGAAACAATATACCAAATAGAAACAACCCCCACCCCCCCTAAAAAAAAACAAAAACAGACAGACAAACAAACAAAGCAAAACAAATTTAAAACACCATGCATGTACATGCAGATATTAACAACAACCCCCCCCCCAAAAAAAAAAAAAAAAAAAAAAAAAATTATATAAAATAGTGCTTCGGCGTGGAATCGAACCTAGGCAGACATGAGCATCAATATAATCTTAAATAAATTGTGATTACTTAGCGAGAAAAAGATGAATGCAAAATGTCAATAATTAATTTGAATTATTGTATTATAAAATTGAAGACAGAAAGCTAAAATTAACAAGAGATTACGCCTCATCGAGGCCATGGTTTCACTGAACGTTGAACATCAACCCAGTCCGAATCGACGTGAGCCCTCCATTGCAAGTCAGCTAGCCCACTTCTGGCCCGAAGGCCGGACTCTAAACGTAATCTCCCGGATGCTTTTGCGAACTAAGGGAGGATACGGAATTGGGATCCTAGGCCCGTGTAAAAATTCCACCTTGGCGATGCCATTATAAACAAAGCAGTGTCTGTCATCCGATCGGCGCGATTCACACAGCCTGACAACAAACACCGACGCGCAGTGCTGTCTTCCAACCGTTCAGGCCACCACGCCAGCCTGGTGATTCTTGGGTCGAAATAATACTTCCAGTTCCAGATTGTTCCAAAACAATGTGATATGAATGCATACCGTGCCCCAATTGGAGTATTGTACATTCGCACAAAAGTTTAACCGTGAAAGAAGAAACACGAAAAACAAAAAAACAAAAACACGAAAAAAAAAAAACAAAAAAACACACGAAAAGACAAGTAAATTAAAAGCACACACAAGACGTAAAATGACTTAACGCAGTGCTTGTTTTGGCATATTTCCAGTCACCACGATCGTTTTGAATGCCTTGATGTGGAAGCACATAAATCAAAGTAGAGATGATGTGCAAATAAGGAGGATTGGAGGTGACACAGAGCATTTCATAAATTCTGTGTTTAAATCTGGATATGTTTCTCCGTGCGAGCAGACGGTTCAGTGTGCTTAACTTGCTCCTCTTCTAGCCCAAAGTCTAAACTGCGTCATGATATAGAAATGCGCATGCACCCTGACAGGCCAAGCCCTCAGATATCAACGGGGGAATGGGGGGGGGGGTCTGATATGTCAGTTGACAACTTCTAGCTATACTTTAGCGGACCCAAAACGTGACGGACTTATAGTGTGTAAGATAATGGAACGATTACTTCTGGTATGACACTTACAACAGCTATAAAATAGAAAGCTCCCGATGGATCTTTTAAAGTCCAAATTTTAAAGGGGGAAAAAAAGAGGCAATATTTTGAGATAAAAAGACAACATTGTGAGATTTGGGGACACTGTTTTTCTTTCCTATGTCCTTATTAAGCCACCGTACAATGCTGACATATTGTGCACACACAATTAAACTGCCGCATGCAACCATCACAGTAGTCTACTGCTGTACACATGCAAGTAAAGGTTTAGTAGCTACAGCGTGATAATCTGACGTCTATCTTGTCCGTGCGCACATGCAAACAGTTATACAAGAGCGCTCACAAGAATATTCAGCACAAAATCAGAAGCGCGCGCTCCGAAATATTTGTCTGCATTGCATGCTGTACGTACATAATACCTCCGTGCGTGCGTGTGCGTTGATCTATATACGAGTGTTTACTATACCGTCACACACAGTGGATTTTCAATGGAAAATATTTGTTGTCATTTTGTAGGCGTCCATATCAACACGTACTGTACTGGGCAGTTCTCTCTTCGTTGCAAGCAGTGTGGTCTAGACGTTGGATATATCTTGACGTCGTTCCTCGCCTTAATTTAGTTGTTCGAACGACTACAATGACGGCCCGGGGTTGCAGAGAAGAAAAGGACGACATTTCAAGACATCGTAAACATAACGTGATTACGGTTAGTGATATTTTACATTATCTGAAGTTGTCTGTATGCATGTATGTCTGTCTGTGAAGTTAGCCTATGCATAGTCTGCAACGTATACCTAGTCTAGGCCTATCAGTATATATGCCTTACTTTTGACAACAGTTTTATGCACAACGAGAACAGTGTTACGTCATGGATATGTACCTATGAGCAACTGAGGCATTTTGACGGCACTTAATGCTTTCTGGGATCAGTGTAGAAAAGTCTGTAGGAGAGTTAAAATACGTTCGGTCGGGATTGCGCCAGTAATATGTCGGTTACTTCTTGTAGGTGCCAGACGTGGCACGAGAAGTTGAGAGCGCCATCGATGGCCATCTTCTACATGTCATCTATCCATTAGCGGCAGGGCTATTATTCACGATGTTACCATAGCAATGGAGCGTTAAATTTTAGATTCAAAACGGAGCTATTTTAAATGAATATACAAGTCCCATGGAATTGTCGTGAATTTCATATTTGCTTTGGTCATAATACGTTAACTACAGAGTAAAAGCTAGATAAGGTAGAAATTAGATAGATTTATTCGACAATGAGTAAAGTTTACCGGTAGAAAGTCCTAGTATGTCATAATTAAATCCTCCGCGCTACTAGGTTTAATTCTCGGCTAAGTCTGCTGTATTCGCATTATCTGCTTTGTGTACCGTCATGAATACCGCACGTTTCGATCGTTGTTAATGCACGGAGAGCTCGTGGCATTGTTTATAACGTTACCGTACCTGTTTGTATCACACTGTCTTTCAAACGCCTGCCTCAGTAAATCAGCATTTAAGAAATGTGAAGTTGTTCTAACAGGAGCATAGCTGTTTCCACACTTAACGGTTTATAATATAAAGGCTAAGTAATGACACAACATTCCCGAAGAACAAATATTATCAAGATTGTCAGAAAAGATGTCGCGGTGGCCTTACACTGTACAAAAGAAGCATTTCTTTTTGCAGGTACAATTTTCGTCCTTATGTATACTTTCATTAAAATTTCCAGTGAAAGGCGACGAGCGAGACAGAAATCAAATTTACTACTCAGGTCTTAAGTTCCGATTGGTTTCTAAGTACAAGTTGTGCAAAATATTGCAATGACCTACTTCGTTTACGCGAAACAATATACCAAATAGAAACAACCCCCACCCCCCCTAAAAAAAAACAAAAACAGACAGACAAACAAACAAAGCAAAACAAATTTAAAACACCATGCATGTACATGCAGATATTAACAACAACCCCCCCCCCCCCCAAAAAAAAAAAAAAAAAAAAAAAATTATATAAAATAGTGCTTCGGCGTGGAATCGAACCTAGGCAGACATGAGCATCAATATAATCTTAAATAAATTGTGATTACTTAGCGAGAAAAAGATGAATGCAAAATGTCAATAATTAATTTGAATTATTGTATTATAAAATTGAAGACAGAAAGCTAAAATTAACAAGAGATTACGCCTCATCGAGGCCATGGTTTCACTGAACGTTGAACATCAACCCAGTCCGAATCGACGTGAGCCCTCCATTGCAAGTCAGCTAGCCCACTTCTGGCCCGAAGGCCGGACTCTAAACGTAATCTCCCGGATGCTTTTGCGAACTAAGGGAGGATACGGAATTGGGATCCTAGGCCCGTGTAAAAATTCCACCTTGGCGATGCCATTATAAACAAAGCAGTGTCTGTCATCCGATCGGCGCGATTCACACAGCCTGACAACAAACACCGACGCGCAGTGCTGTCTTCCAACCGTTCAGGCCACCACGCCAGCCTGGTGATTCTTGGGTCGAAATAATACTTCCAGTTCCAGATTGTTCCAAAACAATGTGATATGAATGCATACCGTGCCCCAATTGGAGTATTGTACATTCGCACAAAAGTTTAACCGTGAAAGAAGAAACACGAAAAACAAAAAAACAAAAACACGAAAAAAAAAAAAAAAAAAAACACACGAAAAGACAAGTAAATTAAAAGCACACACAAGACGTAAAATGACTTAACGCAGTGCTTGTTTTGGCATATTTCCAGTCACCACGATCGTTTTGAATGCCTTGATGTGGAAGCACATAAATCAAAGTAGAGATGATGTGCAAATAAGGAGGATTGGAGGTGACACAGAGCATTTCATAAATTCTGTGTTTAAATCTGGATATGTTTCTCCGTGCGAGCAGACGGTTCAGTGTGCTTAACTTGCTCCTCTTCTAGCCCAAAGTCTAAACTGCGTCATGATATAGAAATGCGCATGCACCCTGACAGGCCAAGCCCTCAGATATCAACGGGGGAATGGGGGGGGGGGGGTCTGATATGTCAGTTGACAACTTCTAGCTATACTTTAGCGGACCCAAAACGTGACGGACTTATAGTGTGTAAGATAATGGAACGATTACTTCTGGTATGACACTTACAACAGCTATAAAATAGAAAGCTCCCGATGGATCTTTTAAAGTCCAAATTTTAAAGGGGGAAAAAAAAGAGGCAATATTTTGAGATAAAAAGACAACATTGTGAGATTTGGGGACACTGTTTTTCTTTCCTATGTCCTTATTAAGCCACCGTACAATGCTGACATATTGTGCACACACAATTAAACTGCCGCATGCAACCATCACAGTAGTCTACTGCTGTACACATGCAAGTAAAGGTTTAGTAGCTACAGCGTGATAATCTGACGTCTATCTTGTCCGTGCGCACATGCAAACAGTTATACAAGAGCGCTCACAAGAATATTCAGCACAAAATCAGAAGCGCGCGCTCCGAAATATTTGTCTGCATTGCATGCTGTACGTACATAATACCTCCGTGCGTGCGTGTGCGTTGATCTATATACGAGTGTTTACTATACCGTCACACACAGTGGATTTTCAATGGAAAATATTTGTTGTCATTTTGTAGGCGTCCATATCAACACGTACTGTACTGGGCAGTTCTCTCTTCGTTGCAAGCAGTGTGGTCTAGACGTTGGATATATCTTGACGTCGTTCCTCGCCTTAATTTAGTTGTTCGAACGACTACAATGACGGCCCGGGGTTGCAGAGAAGAAAAGGACGACATTTCAAGACATCGTAAACATAACGTGATTACGGTTAGTGATATTTTACATTATCTGAAGTTGTCTGTATGCATGTATGTCTGTCTGTGAAGTTAGCCTATGCATAGTCTGCAACGTATACCTAGTCTAGGCCTATCAGTATATATGCCTTACTTTTGACAACAGTTTTATGCACAACGAGAACAGTGTTACGTCATGGATATGTACCTATGAGCAACTGAGGCATTTTGACGGCACTTAATGCTTTCTGGGATCAGTGTAGAAAAGTCTGTAGGAGAGTTAAAATACGTTCGGTCGGGATTGCGCCAGTAATATGTCGGTTACTTCTTGTAGGTGCCAGACGTGGCACGAGAAGTTGAGAGCGCCATCGATGGCCATCTTCTACATGTCATCTATCCATTAGCGGCAGGGCTATTATTCACGATGTTACCATAGCAATGGAGCGTTAAATTTTAGATTCAAAACGGAGCTATTTTAAATGAATATACAAGTCCCATGGAATTGTCGTGAATTTCATATTTGCTTTGGTCATAATACGTTAACTACAGAGTAAAAGCTAGATAAGGTAGAAATTAGATAGATTTATTCGACAATGAGTAAAGTTTACCGGTAGAAAGTCCTAGTATGTCATAATTAAATCCTCCGCGCTACTAGGTTTAATTCTCGGCTAAGTCTGCTGTATTCGCATTATCTGCTTTGTGTACCGTCATGAATACCGCACGTTTCGATCGTTGTTAATGCACGGAGAGCTCGTGGCATTGTTTATAACGTTACCGTACCTGTTTGTATCACACTGTCTTTCAAACGCCTGCCTCAGTAAATCAGCATTTAAGAAATGTGAAGTTGTTCTAACAGGAGCATAGCTGTTTCCACACTTAACGGTTTATAATATAAAGGCTAAGTAATGACACAACATTCCCGAAGAACAAATATTATCAAGATTGTCAGAAAAGATGTCGCGGTGGCCTTACACTGTACAAAAGAAGCATTTCTTTTTGCAGGTACAATTTTCGTCCTTATGTATACTTTCATTAAAATTTCCAGTGAAAGGCGACGAGCGAGACAGAAATCAAATTTACTACTCAGGTCTTAAGTTCCGATTGGTTTCTAAGTACAAGTTGTGCAAAATATTGCAATGACCTACTTCGTTTACGCGAAACAATATACCAAATAGAAACAACCCCCACCCCCCCTAAAAAAAAACAAAAACAGACAGACAAACAAACAAAGCAAAACAAATTTAAAACACCATGCATGTACATGCAGATATTAACAACAACCCCCCCCCCCAAAAAAAAAAAAAAAAAAAAAAAATTATATAAAATAGTGCTTCGGCGTGGAATCGAACCTAGGCAGACATGAGCATCAATATAATCTTAAATAAATTGTGATTACTTAGCGAGAAAAAGATGAATGCAAAATGTCAATAATTAATTTGAATTATTGTATTATAAAATTGAAGACAGAAAGCTAAAATTAACAAGAGATTACGCCTCATCGAGGCCATGGTTTCACTGAACGTTGAACATCAACCCAGTCCGAATCGACGTGAGCCCTCCATTGCAAGTCAGCTAGCCCACTTCTGGCCCGAAGGCCGGACTCTAAACGTAATCTCCCGGATGCTTTTGCGAACTAAGGGAGGATACGGAATTGGGATCCTAGGCCCGTGTAAAAATTCCACCTTGGCGATGCCATTATAAACAAAGCAGTGTCTGTCATCCGATCGGCGCGATTCACACAGCCTGACAACAAACACCGACGCGCAGTGCTGTCTTCCAACCGTTCAGGCCACCACGCCAGCCTGGTGATTCTTGGGTCGAAATAATACTTCCAGTTCCAGATTGTTCCAAAACAATGTGATATGAATGCATACCGTGCCCCAATTGGAGTATTGTACATTCGCACAAAAGTTTAACCGTGAAAGAAGAAACACGAAAAACAAAAAAACAAAAACACGAAAAAAAAACAACAAAAAAACACACGAAAAGACAAGTAAATTAAAAGCACACACAAGACGTAAAATGACTTAACGCAGTGCTTGTTTTGGCATATTTCCAGTCACCACGATCGTTTTGAATGCCTTGATGTGGAAGCACATAAATCAAAGTAGAGATGATGTGCAAATAAGGAGGATTGGAGGTGACACAGAGCATTTCATAAATTCTGTGTTTAAATCTGGATATGTTTCTCCGTGCGAGCAGACGGTTCAGTGTGCTTAACTTGCTCCTCTTCTAGCCCAAAGTCTAAACTGCGTCATGATATAGAAATGCGCATGCACCCTGACAGGCCAAGCCCTCAGATATCAACGGGGGAATGGGGGGGGGGGTCTGATATGTCAGTTGACAACTTCTAGCTATACTTTAGCGGACCCAAAACGTGACGGACTTATAGTGTGTAAGATAATGGAACGATTACTTCTGGTATGACACTTACAACAGCTATAAAATAGAAAGCTCCCGATGGATCTTTTAAAGTCCAAATTTTAAAGGGGGAAAAAAAAGAGGCAATATTTTGAGATAAAAAGACAACATTGTGAGATTTGGGGACACTGTTTTTCTTTCCTATGTCCTTATTAAGCCACCGTACAATGCTGACATATTGTGCACACACAATTAAACTGCCGCATGCAACCATCACAGTAGTCTACTGCTGTACACATGCAAGTAAAGGTTTAGTAGCTACAGCGTGATAATCTGACGTCTATCTTGTCCGTGCGCACATGCAAACAGTTATACAAGAGCGCTCACAAGAATATTCAGCACAAAATCAGAAGCGCGCGCTCCGAAATATTTGTCTGCATTGCATGCTGTACGTACATAATACCTCCGTGCGTGCGTGTGCGTTGATCTATATACGAGTGTTTACTATACCGTCACACACAGTGGATTTTCAATGGAAAATATTTGTTGTCATTTTGTAGGCGTCCATATCAACACGTACTGTACTGGGCAGTTCTCTCTTCGTTGCAAGCAGTGTGGTCTAGACGTTGGATATATCTTGACGTCGTTCCTCGCCTTAATTTAGTTGTTCGAACGACTACAATGACGGCCCGGGGTTGCAGAGAAGAAAAGGACGACATTTCAAGACATCGTAAACATAACGTGATTACGGTTAGTGATATTTTACATTATCTGAAGTTGTCTGTATGCATGTATGTCTGTCTGTGAAGTTAGCCTATGCATAGTCTGCAACGTATACCTAGTCTAGGCCTATCAGTATATATGCCTTACTTTTGACAACAGTTTTATGCACAACGAGAACAGTGTTACGTCATGGATATGTACCTATGAGCAACTGAGGCATTTTGACGGCACTTAATGCTTTCTGGGATCAGTGTAGAAAAGTCTGTAGGAGAGTTAAAATACGTTCGGTCGGGATTGCGCCAGTAATATGTCGGTTACTTCTTGTAGGTGCCAGACGTGGCACGAGAAGTTGAGAGCGCCATCGATGGCCATCTTCTACATGTCATCTATCCATTAGCGGCAGGGCTATTATTCACGATGTTACCATAGCAATGGAGCGTTAAATTTTAGATTCAAAACGGAGCTATTTTAAATGAATATACAAGTCCCATGGAATTGTCGTGAATTTCATATTTGCTTTGGTCATAATACGTTAACTACAGAGTAAAAGCTAGATAAGGTAGAAATTAGATAGATTTATTCGACAATGAGTAAAGTTTACCGGTAGAAAGTCCTAGTATGTCATAATTAAATCCTCCGCGCTACTAGGTTTAATTCTCGGCTAAGTCTGCTGTATTCGCATTATCTGCTTTGTGTACCGTCATGAATACCGCACGTTTCGATCGTTGTTAATGCACGGAGAGCTCGTGGCATTGTTTATAACGTTACCGTACCTGTTTGTATCACACTGTCTTTCAAACGCCTGCCTCAGTAAATCAGCATTTAAGAAATGTGAAGTTGTTCTAACAGGAGCATAGCTGTTTCCACACTTAACGGTTTATAATATAAAGGCTAAGTAATGACACAACATTCCCGAAGAACAAATATTATCAAGATTGTCAGAAAAGATGTCGCGGTGGCCTTACACTGTACAAAAGAAGCATTTCTTTTTGCAGGTACAATTTTCGTCCTTATGTATACTTTCATTAAAATTTCCAGTGAAAGGCGACGAGCGAGACAGAAATCAAATTTACTACTCAGGTCTTAAGTTCCGATTGGTTTCTAAGTACAAGTTGTGCAAAATATTGCAATGACCTACTTCGTTTACGCGAAACAATATACCAAATAGAAACAACCCCCACCCCCCCTAAAAAAAAACAAAAACAGACAGACAAACAAACAAAGCAAAACAAATTTAAAACACCATGCATGTACATGCAGATATTAACAACAACCCCCCCCCCCAAAAAAAAAAAAAAAAAAAAAAATTATATAAAATAGTGCTTCGGCGTGGAATCGAACCTAGGCAGACATGAGCATCAATATAATCTTAAATAAATTGTGATTACTTAGCGAGAAAAAGATGAATGCAAAATGTCAATAATTAATTTGAATTATTGTATTATAAAATTGAAGACAGAAAGCTAAAATTAACAAGAGATTACGCCTCATCGAGGCCATGGTTTCACTGAACGTTGAACATCAACCCAGTCCGAATCGACGTGAGCCCTCCATTGCAAGTCAGCTAGCCCACTTCTGGCCCGAAGGCCGGACTCTAAACGTAATCTCCCGGATGCTTTTGCGAACTAAGGGAGGATACGGAATTGGGATCCTAGGCCCGTGTAAAAATTCCACCTTGGCGATGCCATTATAAACAAAGCAGTGTCTGTCATCCGATCGGCGCGATTCACACAGCCTGACAACAAACACCGACGCGCAGTGCTGTCTTCCAACCGTTCAGGCCACCACGCCAGCCTGGTGATTCTTGGGTCGAAATAATACTTCCAGTTCCAGATTGTTCCAAAACAATGTGATATGAATGCATACCGTGCCCCAATTGGAGTATTGTACATTCGCACAAAAGTTTAACCGTGAAAGAAGAAACACGAAAAACAAAAAAACAAAAACACGAAAAAAAAACAACAAAAAAACACACGAAAAGACAAGTAAATTAAAAGCACACACAAGACGTAAAATGACTTAACGCAGTGCTTGTTTTGGCATATTTCCAGTCACCACGATCGTTTTGAATGCCTTGATGTGGAAGCACATAAATCAAAGTAGAGATGATGTGCAAATAAGGAGGATTGGAGGTGACACAGAGCATTTCATAAATTCTGTGTTTAAATCTGGATATGTTTCTCCGTGCGAGCAGACGGTTCAGTGTGCTTAACTTGCTCCTCTTCTAGCCCAAAGTCTAAACTGCGTCATGATATAGAAATGCGCATGCACCCTGACAGGCCAAGCCCTCAGATATCAACGGGGGAATGGGGGGGGGGGTCTGATATGTCAGTTGACAACTTCTAGCTATACTTTAGCGGACCCAAAACGTGACGGACTTATAGTGTGTAAGATAATGGAACGATTACTTCTGGTATGACACTTACAACAGCTATAAAATAGAAAGCTCCCGATGGATCTTTTAAAGTCCAAATTTTAAAGGGGGAAAAAAAAGAGGCAATATTTTGAGATAAAAAGACAACATTGTGAGATTTGGGGACACTGTTTTTCTTTCCTATGTCCTTATTAAGCCACCGTACAATGCTGACATATTGTGCACACACAATTAAACTGCCGCATGCAACCATCACAGTAGTCTACTGCTGTACACATGCAAGTAAAGGTTTAGTAGCTACAGCGTGATAATCTGACGTCTATCTTGTCCGTGCGCACATGCAAACAGTTATACAAGAGCGCTCACAAGAATATTCAGCACAAAATCAGAAGCGCGCGCTCCGAAATATTTGTCTGCATTGCATGCTGTACGTACATAATACCTCCGTGCGTGCGTGTGCGTTGATCTATATACGAGTGTTTACTATACCGTCACACACAGTGGATTTTCAATGGAAAATATTTGTTGTCATTTTGTAGGCGTCCATATCAACACGTACTGTACTGGGCAGTTCTCTCTTCGTTGCAAGCAGTGTGGTCTAGACGTTGGATATATCTTGACGTCGTTCCTCGCCTTAATTTAGTTGTTCGAACGACTACAATGACGGCCCGGGGTTGCAGAGAAGAAAAGGACGACATTTCAAGACATCGTAAACATAACGTGATTACGGTTAGTGATATTTTACATTATCTGAAGTTGTCTGTATGCATGTATGTCTGTCTGTGAAGTTAGCCTATGCATAGTCTGCAACGTATACCTAGTCTAGGCCTATCAGTATATATGCCTTACTTTTGACAACAGTTTTATGCACAACGAGAACAGTGTTACGTCATGGATATGTACCTATGAGCAACTGAGGCATTTTGACGGCACTTAATGCTTTCTGGGATCAGTGTAGAAAAGTCTGTAGGAGAGTTAAAATACGTTCGGTCGGGATTGCGCCAGTAATATGTCGGTTACTTCTTGTAGGTGCCAGACGTGGCACGAGAAGTTGAGAGCGCCATCGATGGCCATCTTCTACATGTCATCTATCCATTAGCGGCAGGGCTATTATTCACGATGTTACCATAGCAATGGAGCGTTAAATTTTAGATTCAAAACGGAGCTATTTTAAATGAATATACAAGTCCCATGGAATTGTCGTGAATTTCATATTTGCTTTGGTCATAATACGTTAACTACAGAGTAAAAGCTAGATAAGGTAGAAATTAGATAGATTTATTCGACAATGAGTAAAGTTTACCGGTAGAAAGTCCTAGTATGTCATAATTAAATCCTCCGCGCTACTAGGTTTAATTCTCGGCTAAGTCTGCTGTATTCGCATTATCTGCTTTGTGTACCGTCATGAATACCGCACGTTTCGATCGTTGTTAATGCACGGAGAGCTCGTGGCATTGTTTATAACGTTACCGTACCTGTTTGTATCACACTGTCTTTCAAACGCCTGCCTCAGTAAATCAGCATTTAAGAAATGTGAAGTTGTTCTAACAGGAGCATAGCTGTTTCCACACTTAACGGTTTATAATATAAAGGCTAAGTAATGACACAACATTCCCGAAGAACAAATATTATCAAGATTGTCAGAAAAGATGTCGCGGTGGCCTTACACTGTACAAAAGAAGCATTTCTTTTTGCAGGTACAATTTTCGTCCTTATGTATACTTTCATTAAAATTTCCAGTGAAAGGCGACGAGCGAGACAGAAATCAAATTTACTACTCAGGTCTTAAGTTCCGATTGGTTTCTAAGTACAAGTTGTGCAAAATATTGCAATGACCTACTTCGTTTACGCGAAACAATATACCAAATAGAAACAACCCCCACCCCCCCTAAAAAAAAACAAAAACAGACAGACAAACAAACAAAGCAAAACAAATTTAAAACACCATGCATGTACATGCAGATATTAACAACAACCCCCCCCCCCCAAAAAAAAAAAAAAAAAAAAAAAATTATATAAAATAGTGCTTCGGCGTGGAATCGAACCTAGGCAGACATGAGCATCAATATAATCTTAAATAAATTGTGATTACTTAGCGAGAAAAAGATGAATGCAAAATGTCAATAATTAATTTGAATTATTGTATTATAAAATTGAAGACAGAAAGCTAAAATTAACAAGAGATTACGCCTCATCGAGGCCATGGTTTCACTGAACGTTGAACATCAACCCAGTCCGAATCGACGTGAGCCCTCCATTGCAAGTCAGCTAGCCCACTTCTGGCCCGAAGGCCGGACTCTAAACGTAATCTCCCGGATGCTTTTGCGAACTAAGGGAGGATACGGAATTGGGATCCTAGGCCCGTGTAAAAATTCCACCTTGGCGATGCCATTATAAACAAAGCAGTGTCTGTCATCCGATCGGCGCGATTCACACAGCCTGACAACAAACACCGACGCGCAGTGCTGTCTTCCAACCGTTCAGGCCACCACGCCAGCCTGGTGATTCTTGGGTCGAAATAATACTTCCAGTTCCAGATTGTTCCAAAACAATGTGATATGAATGCATACCGTGCCCCAATTGGAGTATTGTACATTCGCACAAAAGTTTAACCGTGAAAGAAGAAACACGAAAAACAAAAAAACAAAAACACGAAAAAAAAACAACAAAAAAACACACGAAAAGACAAGTAAATTAAAAGCACACACAAGACGTAAAATGACTTAACGCAGTGCTTGTTTTGGCATATTTCCAGTCACCACGATCGTTTTGAATGCCTTGATGTGGAAGCACATAAATCAAAGTAGAGATGATGTGCAAATAAGGAGGATTGGAGGTGACACAGAGCATTTCATAAATTCTGTGTTTAAATCTGGATATGTTTCTCCGTGCGAGCAGACGGTTCAGTGTGCTTAACTTGCTCCTCTTCTAGCCCAAAGTCTAAACTGCGTCATGATATAGAAATGCGCATGCACCCTGACAGGCCAAGCCCTCAGATATCAACGGGGGAATGGGGGGGGGGGTCTGATATGTCAGTTGACAACTTCTAGCTATACTTTAGCGGACCCAAAACGTGACGGACTTATAGTGTGTAAGATAATGGAACGATTACTTCTGGTATGACACTTACAACAGCTATAAAATAGAAAGCTCCCGATGGATCTTTTAAAGTCCAAATTTTAAAGGGGGAAAAAAAAGAGGCAATATTTTGAGATAAAAAGACAACATTGTGAGATTTGGGGACACTGTTTTTCTTTCCTATGTCCTTATTAAGCCACCGTACAATGCTGACATATTGTGCACACACAATTAAACTGCCGCATGCAACCATCACAGTAGTCTACTGCTGTACACATGCAAGTAAAGGTTTAGTAGCTACAGCGTGATAATCTGACGTCTATCTTGTCCGTGCGCACATGCAAACAGTTATACAAGAGCGCTCACAAGAATATTCAGCACAAAATCAGAAGCGCGCGCTCCGAAATATTTGTCTGCATTGCATGCTGTACGTACATAATACCTCCGTGCGTGCGTGTGCGTTGATCTATATACGAGTGTTTACTATACCGTCACACACAGTGGATTTTCAATGGAAAATATTTGTTGTCATTTTGTAGGCGTCCATATCAACACGTACTGTACTGGGCAGTTCTCTCTTCGTTGCAAGCAGTGTGGTCTAGACGTTGGATATATCTTGACGTCGTTCCTCGCCTTAATTTAGTTGTTCGAACGACTACAATGACGGCCCGGGGTTGCAGAGAAGAAAAGGACGACATTTCAAGACATCGTAAACATAACGTGATTACGGTTAGTGATATTTTACATTATCTGAAGTTGTCTGTATGCATGTATGTCTGTCTGTGAAGTTAGCCTATGCATAGTCTGCAACGTATACCTAGTCTAGGCCTATCAGTATATATGCCTTACTTTTGACAACAGTTTTATGCACAACGAGAACAGTGTTACGTCATGGATATGTACCTATGAGCAACTGAGGCATTTTGACGGCACTTAATGCTTTCTGGGATCAGTGTAGAAAAGTCTGTAGGAGAGTTAAAATACGTTCGGTCGGGATTGCGCCAGTAATATGTCGGTTACTTCTTGTAGGTGCCAGACGTGGCACGAGAAGTTGAGAGCGCCATCGATGGCCATCTTCTACATGTCATCTATCCATTAGCGGCAGGGCTATTATTCACGATGTTACCATAGCAATGGAGCGTTAAATTTTAGATTCAAAACGGAGCTATTTTAAATGAATATACAAGTCCCATGGAATTGTCGTGAATTTCATATTTGCTTTGGTCATAATACGTTAACTACAGAGTAAAAGCTAGATAAGGTAGAAATTAGATAGATTTATTCGACAATGAGTAAAGTTTACCGGTAGAAAGTCCTAGTATGTCATAATTAAATCCTCCGCGCTACTAGGTTTAATTCTCGGCTAAGTCTGCTGTATTCGCATTATCTGCTTTGTGTACCGTCATGAATACCGCACGTTTCGATCGTTGTTAATGCACGGAGAGCTCGTGGCATTGTTTATAACGTTACCGTACCTGTTTGTATCACACTGTCTTTCAAACGCCTGCCTCAGTAAATCAGCATTTAAGAAATGTGAAGTTGTTCTAACAGGAGCATAGCTGTTTCCACACTTAACGGTTTATAATATAAAGGCTAAGTAATGACACAACATTCCCGAAGAACAAATATTATCAAGATTGTCAGAAAAGATGTCGCGGTGGCCTTACACTGTACAAAAGAAGCATTTCTTTTTGCAGGTACAATTTTCGTCCTTATGTATACTTTCATTAAAATTTCCAGTGAAAGGCGACGAGCGAGACAGAAATCAAATTTACTACTCAGGTCTTAAGTTCCGATTGGTTTCTAAGTACAAGTTGTGCAAAATATTGCAATGACCTACTTCGTTTACGCGAAACAATATACCAAATAGAAACAACCCCCACCCCCCCTAAAAAAAAACAAAAACAGACAGACAAACAAACAAAGCAAAACAAATTTAAAAACCATGCATGTACATGCAGATATTAACAACAACCCCCCCCCCCCAAAAAAAAAAAATAAAAAAAAAAATTATATAAAATAGTGCTTCGGCGTGGAATCGAACCTAGGCAGACATGAGCATCAATATAATCTTAAATAAATTGTGATTACTTAGCGAGAAAAAGATGAATGCAAAATGTCAATAATTAATTTGAATTATTGTATTATAAAATTGAAGACAGAAAGCTAAAATTAACAAGAGATTACGCCTCATCGAGGCCATGGTTTCACTGAACGTTGAACATCAACCCAGTCCGAATCGACGTGAGCCCTCCATTGCAAGTCAGCTAGCCCACTTCTGGCCCGAAGGCCGGACTCTAAACGTAATCTCCCGGATGCTTTTGCGAACTAAGGGAGGATACGGAATTGGGATCCTAGGCCCGTGTAAAAATTCCACCTTGGCGATGCCATTATAAACAAAGCAGTGTCTGTCATCCGATCGGCGCGATTCACACAGCCTGACAACAAACACCGACGCGCAGTGCTGTCTTCCAACCGTTCAGGCCACCACGCCAGCCTGGTGATTCTTGGGTCGAAATAATACTTCCAGTTCCAGATTGTTCCAAAACAATGTGATATGAATGCATACCGTGCCCCAATTGGAGTATTGTACATTCGCACAAAAGTTTAACCGTGAAAGAAGAAACACGAAAAACAAAAAAACAAAAACACGAAAAAAAAACAACAAAAAAACACACGAAAAGACAAGTAAATTAAAAGCACACACAAGACGTAAAATGACTTAACGCAGTGCTTGTTTTGGCATATTTCCAGTCACCACGATCGTTTTGAATGCCTTGATGTGGAAGCACATAAATCAAAGTAGAGATGATGTGCAAATAAGGAGGATTGGAGGTGACACAGAGCATTTCATAAATTCTGTGTTTAAATCTGGATATGTTTCTCCGTGCGAGCAGACGGTTCAGTGTGCTTAACTTGCTCCTCTTCTAGCCCAAAGTCTAAACTGCGTCATGATATAGAAATGCGCATGCACCCTGACAGGCCAAGCCCTCAGATATCAACGGGGGAATGGGGGGGGGGTCTGATATGTCAGTTGACAACTTCTAGCTATACTTTAGCGGACCCAAAACGTGACGGACTTATAGTGTGTAAGATAATGGAACGATTACTTCTGGTATGACACTTACAACAGCTATAAAATAGAAAGCTCCCGATGGATCTTTTAAAGTCCAAATTTTAAAGGGGGAAAAAAAAGAGGCAATATTTTGAGATAAAAAGACAACATTGTGAGATTTGGGGACACTGTTTTTCTTTCCTATGTCCTTATTAAGCCACCGTACAATGCTGACATATTGTGCACACACAATTAAACTGCCGCATGCAACCATCACAGTAGTCTACTGCTGTACACATGCAAGTAAAGGTTTAGTAGCTACAGCGTGATAATCTGACGTCTATCTTGTCCGTGCGCACATGCAAACAGTTATACAAGAGCGCTCACAAGAATATTCAGCACAAAATCAGAAGCGCGCGCTCCGAAATATTTGTCTGCATTGCATGCTGTACGTACATAATACCTCCGTGCGTGCGTGTGCGTTGATCTATATACGAGTGTTTACTATACCGTCACACACAGTGGATTTTCAATGGAAAATATTTGTTGTCATTTTGTAGGCGTCCATATCAACACGTACTGTACTGGGCAGTTCTCTCTTCGTTGCAAGCAGTGTGGTCTAGACGTTGGATATATCTTGACGTCGTTCCTCGCCTTAATTTAGTTGTTCGAACGACTACAATGACGGCCCGGGGTTGCAGAGAAGAAAAGGACGACATTTCAAGACATCGTAAACATAACGTGATTACGGTTAGTGATATTTTACATTATCTGAAGTTGTCTGTATGCATGTATGTCTGTCTGTGAAGTTAGCCTATGCATAGTCTGCAACGTATACCTAGTCTAGGCCTATCAGTATATATGCCTTACTTTTGACAACAGTTTTATGCACAACGAGAACAGTGTTACGTCATGGATATGTACCTATGAGCAACTGAGGCATTTTGACGGCACTTAATGCTTTCTGGGATCAGTGTAGAAAAGTCTGTAGGAGAGTTAAAATACGTTCGGTCGGGATTGCGCCAGTAATATGTCGGTTACTTCTTGTAGGTGCCAGACGTGGCACGAGAAGTTGAGAGCGCCATCGATGGCCATCTTCTACATGTCATCTATCCATTAGCGGCAGGGCTATTATTCACGATGTTACCATAGCAATGGAGCGTTAAATTTTAGATTCAAAACGGAGCTATTTTAAATGAATATACAAGTCCCATGGAATTGTCGTGAATTTCATATTTGCTTTGGTCATAATACGTTAACTACAGAGTAAAAGCTAGATAAGGTAGAAATTAGATAGATTTATTCGACAATGAGTAAAGTTTACCGGTAGAAAGTCCTAGTATGTCATAATTAAATCCTCCGCGCTACTAGGTTTAATTCTCGGCTAAGTCTGCTGTATTCGCATTATCTGCTTTGTGTACCGTCATGAATACCGCACGTTTCGATCGTTGTTAATGCACGGAGAGCTCGTGGCATTGTTTATAACGTTACCGTACCTGTTTGTATCACACTGTCTTTCAAACGCCTGCCTCAGTAAATCAGCATTTAAGAAATGTGAAGTTGTTCTAACAGGAGCATAGCTGTTTCCACACTTAACGGTTTATAATATAAAGGCTAAGTAATGACACAACATTCCCGAAGAACAAATATTATCAAGATTGTCAGAAAAGATGTCGCGGTGGCCTTACACTGTACAAAAGAAGCATTTCTTTTTGCAGGTACAATTTTCGTCCTTATGTATACTTTCATTAAAATTTCCAGTGAAAGGCGACGAGCGAGACAGAAATCAAATTTACTACTCAGGTCTTAAGTTCCGATTGGTTTCTAAGTACAAGTTGTGCAAAATATTGCAATGACCTACTTCGTTTACGCGAAACAATATACCAAATAGAAACAACCCCCACCCCCCCTAAAAAAAAACAAAAACAGACAGACAAACAAACAAAGCAAAACAAATTTAAAACACCATGCATGTACATGCAGATATTAACAACAACCCCCCCCCCCCAAAAAAAAAAAAAAAAAAAAAAAAATTATATAAAATAGTGCTTCGGCGTGGAATCGAACCTAGGCAGACATGAGCATCAATATAATCTTAAATAAATTGTGATTACTTAGCGAGAAAAAGATGAATGCAAAATGTCAATAATTAATTTGAATTATTGTATTATAAAATTGAAGACAGAAAGCTAAAATTAACAAGAGATTACGCCTCATCGAGGCCATGGTTTCACTGAACGTTGAACATCAACCCAGTCCGAATCGACGTGAGCCCTCCATTGCAAGTCAGCTAGCCCACTTCTGGCCCGAAGGCCGGACTCTAAACGTAATCTCCCGGATGCTTTTGCGAACTAAGGGAGGATACGGAATTGGGATCCTAGGCCCGTGTAAAAATTCCACCTTGGCGATGCCATTATAAACAAAGCAGTGTCTGTCATCCGATCGGCGCGATTCACACAGCCTGACAACAAACACCGACGCGCAGTGCTGTCTTCCAACCGTTCAGGCCACCACGCCAGCCTGGTGATTCTTGGGTCGAAATAATACTTCCAGTTCCAGATTGTTCCAAAACAATGTGATATGAATGCATACCGTGCCCCAATTGGAGTATTGTACATTCGCACAAAAGTTTAACCGTGAAAGAAGAAACACGAAAAACAAAAAAACAAAAACACGAAAAAAAAACAACAAAAAAACACACGAAAAGACAAGTAAATTAAAAGCACACACAAGACGTAAAATGACTTAACGCAGTGCTTGTTTTGGCATATTTCCAGTCACCACGATCGTTTTGAATGCCTTGATGTGGAAGCACATAAATCAAAGTAGAGATGATGTGCAAATAAGGAGGATTGGAGGTGACACAGAGCATTTCATAAATTCTGTGTTTAAATCTGGATATGTTTCTCCGTGCGAGCAGACGGTTCAGTGTGCTTAACTTGCTCCTCTTCTAGCCCAAAGTCTAAACTGCGTCATGATATAGAAATGCGCATGCACCCTGACAGGCCAAGCCCTCAGATATCAACGGGGGAATGGGGGGGGGGGGTCTGATATGTCAGTTGACAACTTCTAGCTATACTTTAGCGGACCCAAAACGTGACGGACTTATAGTGTGTAAGATAATGGAACGATTACTTCTGGTATGACACTTACAACAGCTATAAAATAGAAAGCTCCCGATGGATCTTTTAAAGTCCAAATTTTAAAGGGGGAAAAAAAAGAGGCAATATTTTGAGATAAAAAGACAACATTGTGAGATTTGGGGACACTGTTTTTCTTTCCTATGTCCTTATTAAGCCACCGTACAATGCTGACATATTGTGCACACACAATTAAACTGCCGCATGCAACCATCACAGTAGTCTACTGCTGTACACATGCAAGTAAAGGTTTAGTAGCTACAGCGTGATAATCTGACGTCTATCTTGTCCGTGCGCACATGCAAACAGTTATACAAGAGCGCTCACAAGAATATTCAGCACAAAATCAGAAGCGCGCGCTCCGAAATATTTGTCTGCATTGCATGCTGTACGTACATAATACCTCCGTGCGTGCGTGTGCGTTGATCTATATACGAGTGTTTACTATACCGTCACACACAGTGGATTTTCAATGGAAAATATTTGTTGTCATTTTGTAGGCGTCCATATCAACACGTACTGTACTGGGCAGTTCTCTCTTCGTTGCAAGCAGTGTGGTCTAGACGTTGGATATATCTTGACGTCGTTCCTCGCCTTAATTTAGTTGTTCGAACGACTACAATGACGGCCCGGGGTTGCAGAGAAGAAAAGGACGACATTTCAAGACATCGTAAACATAACGTGATTACGGTTAGTGATATTTTACATTATCTGAAGTTGTCTGTATGCATGTATGTCTGTCTGTGAAGTTAGCCTATGCATAGTCTGCAACGTATACCTAGTCTAGGCCTATCAGTATATATGCCTTACTTTTGACAACAGTTTTATGCACAACGAGAACAGTGTTACGTCATGGATATGTACCTATGAGCAACTGAGGCATTTTGACGGCACTTAATGCTTTCTGGGATCAGTGTAGAAAAGTCTGTAGGAGAGTTAAAATACGTTCGGTCGGGATTGCGCCAGTAATATGTCGGTTACTTCTTGTAGGTGCCAGACGTGGCACGAGAAGTTGAGAGCGCCATCGATGGCCATCTTCTACATGTCATCTATCCATTAGCGGCAGGGCTATTATTCACGATGTTACCATAGCAATGGAGCGTTAAATTTTAGATTCAAAACGGAGCTATTTTAAATGAATATACAAGTCCCATGGAATTGTCGTGAATTTCATATTTGCTTTGGTCATAATACGTTAACTACAGAGTAAAAGCTAGATAAGGTAGAAATTAGATAGATTTATTCGACAATGAGTAAAGTTTACCGGTAGAAAGTCCTAGTATGTCATAATTAAATCCTCCGCGCTACTAGGTTTAATTCTCGGCTAAGTCTGCTGTATTCGCATTATCTGCTTTGTGTACCGTCATGAATACCGCACGTTTCGATCGTTGTTAATGCACGGAGAGCTCGTGGCATTGTTTATAACGTTACCGTACCTGTTTGTATCACACTGTCTTTCAAACGCCTGCCTCAGTAAATCAGCATTTAAGAAATGTGAAGTTGTTCTAACAGGAGCATAGCTGTTTCCACACTTAACGGTTTATAATATAAAGGCTAAGTAATGACACAACATTCCCGAAGAACAAATATTATCAAGATTGTCAGAAAAGATGTCGCGGTGGCCTTACACTGTACAAAAGAAGCATTTCTTTTTGCAGGTACAATTTTCGTCCTTATGTATACTTTCATTAAAATTTCCAGTGAAAGGCGACGAGCGAGACAGAAATCAAATTTACTACTCAGGTCTTAAGTTCCGATTGGTTTCTAAGTACAAGTTGTGCAAAATATTGCAATGACCTACTTCGTTTACGCGAAACAATATACCAAATAGAAACAACCCCCACCCCCCCCTAAAAAAAAAAAAAACAGACAGACAAACAAACAAAGCAAAACAAATTTAAAACACCATGCATGTACATGCAGATATTAACAACAACCCCCCCCCCCCAAAAAAAAAAAAAAAAAAAAAAAATTATATAAAATAGTGCTTCGGCGTGGAATCGAACCTAGGCAGACATGAGCATCAATATAATCTTAAATAAATTGTGATTACTTAGCGAGAAAAAGATGAATGCAAAATGTCAATAATTAATTTGAATTATTGTATTATAAAATTGAAGACAGAAAGCTAAAATTAACAAGAGATTACGCCTCATCGAGGCCATGGTTTCACTGAACGTTGAACATCAACCCAGTCCGAATCGACGTGAGCCCTCCATTGCAAGTCAGCTAGCCCACTTCTGGCCCGAAGGCCGGACTCTAAACGTAATCTCCCGGATGCTTTTGCGAACTAAGGGAGGATACGGAATTGGGATCCTAGGCCCGTGTAAAAATTCCACCTTGGCGATGCCATTATAAACAAAGCAGTGTCTGTCATCCGATCGGCGCGATTCACACAGCCTGACAACAAACACCGACGCGCAGTGCTGTCTTCCAACCGTTCAGGCCACCACGCCAGCCTGGTGATTCTTGGGTCGAAATAATACTTCCAGTTCCAGATTGTTCCAAAACAATGTGATATGAATGCATACCGTGCCCCAATTGGAGTATTGTACATTCGCACAAAAGTTTAACCGTGAAAGAAGAAACACGAAAAACAAAAAAACAAAAACACGAAAAAAAAACAACAAAAAAACACACGAAAAGACAAGTAAATTAAAAGCACACACAAGACGTAAAATGACTTAACGCAGTGCTTGTTTTGGCATATTTCCAGTCACCACGATCGTTTTGAATGCCTTGATGTGGAAGCACATAAATCAAAGTAGAGATGATGTGCAAATAAGGAGGATTGGAGGTGACACAGAGCATTTCATAAATTCTGTGTTTAAATCTGGATATGTTTCTCCGTGCGAGCAGACGGTTCAGTGTGCTTAACTTGCTCCTCTTCTAGCCCAAAGTCTAAACTGCGTCATGATATAGAAATGCGCATGCACCCTGACAGGCCAAGCCCTCAGATATCAACGGGGGAATGGGGGGGGGGGGTCTGATATGTCAGTTGACAACTTCTAGCTATACTTTAGCGGACCCAAAACGTGACGGACTTATAGTGTGTAAGATAATGGAACGATTACTTCTGGTATGACACTTACAACAGCTATAAAATAGAAAGCTCCCGATGGATCTTTTAAAGTCCAAATTTTAAAGGGGGAAAAAAAAGAGGCAATATTTTGAGATAAAAAGACAACATTGTGAGATTTGGGGACACTGTTTTTCTTTCCTATGTCCTTATTAAGCCACCGTACAATGCTGACATATTGTGCACACACAATTAAACTGCCGCATGCAACCATCACAGTAGTCTACTGCTGTACACATGCAAGTAAAGGTTTAGTAGCTACAGCGTGATAATCTGACGTCTATCTTGTCCGTGCGCACATGCAAACAGTTATACAAGAGCGCTCACAAGAATATTCAGCACAAAATCAGAAGCGCGCGCTCCGAAATATTTGTCTGCATTGCATGCTGTACGTACATAATACCTCCGTGCGTGCGTGTGCGTTGATCTATATACGAGTGTTTACTATACCGTCACACACAGTGGATTTTCAATGGAAAATATTTGTTGTCATTTTGTAGGCGTCCATATCAACACGTACTGTACTGGGCAGTTCTCTCTTCGTTGCAAGCAGTGTGGTCTAGACGTTGGATATATCTTGACGTCGTTCCTCGCCTTAATTTAGTTGTTCGAACGACTACAATGACGGCCCGGGGTTGCAGAGAAGAAAAGGACGACATTTCAAGACATCGTAAACATAACGTGATTACGGTTAGTGATATTTTACATTATCTGAAGTTGTCTGTATGCATGTATGTCTGTCTGTGAAGTTAGCCTATGCATAGTCTGCAACGTATACCTAGTCTAGGCCTATCAGTATATATGCCTTACTTTTGACAACAGTTTTATGCACAACGAGAACAGTGTTACGTCATGGATATGTACCTATGAGCAACTGAGGCATTTTGACGGCACTTAATGCTTTCTGGGATCAGTGTAGAAAAGTCTGTAGGAGAGTTAAAATACGTTCGGTCGGGATTGCGCCAGTAATATGTCGGTTACTTCTTGTAGGTGCCAGACGTGGCACGAGAAGTTGAGAGCGCCATCGATGGCCATCTTCTACATGTCATCTATCCATTAGCGGCAGGGCTATTATTCACGATGTTACCATAGCAATGGAGCGTTAAATTTTAGATTCAAAACGGAGCTATTTTAAATGAATATACAAGTCCCATGGAATTGTCGTGAATTTCATATTTGCTTTGGTCATAATACGTTAACTACAGAGTAAAAGCTAGATAAGGTAGAAATTAGATAGATTTATTCGACAATGAGTAAAGTTTACCGGTAGAAAGTCCTAGTATGTCATAATTAAATCCTCCGCGCTACTAGGTTTAATTCTCGGCTAAGTCTGCTGTATTCGCATTATCTGCTTTGTGTACCGTCATGAATACCGCACGTTTCGATCGTTGTTAATGCACGGAGAGCTCGTGGCATTGTTTATAACGTTACCGTACCTGTTTGTATCACACTGTCTTTCAAACGCCTGCCTCAGTAAATCAGCATTTAAGAAATGTGAAGTTGTTCTAACAGGAGCATAGCTGTTTCCACACTTAACGGTTTATAATATAAAGGCTAAGTAATGACACAACATTCCCGAAGAACAAATATTATCAAGATTGTCAGAAAAGATGTCGCGGTGGCCTTACACTGTACAAAAGAAGCATTTCTTTTTGCAGGTACAATTTTCGTCCTTATGTATACTTTCATTAAAATTTCCAGTGAAAGGCGACGAGCGAGACAGAAATCAAATTTACTACTCAGGTCTTAAGTTCCGATTGGTTTCTAAGTACAAGTTGTGCAAAATATTGCAATGACCTACTTCGTTTACGCGAAACAATATACCAAATAGAAACAACCCCCACCCCCCCTAAAAAAAACAAAAACAGACAGACAAACAAACAAAGCAAAACAAATTTAAAACACCATGCATGTACATGCAGATATTAACAACAACCCCCCCCCCCAAAAAAAAAAAAAAAAAAAAAAATTATATAAAATAGTGCTTCGGCGTGGAATCGAACCTAGGCAGACATGAGCATCAATATAATCTTAAATAAATTGTGATTACTTAGCGAGAAAAAGATGAATGCAAAATGTCAATAATTAATTTGAATTATTGTATTATAAAATTGAAGACAGAAAGCTAAAATTAACAAGAGATTACGCCTCATCGAGGCCATGGTTTCACTGAACGTTGAACATCAACCCAGTCCGAATCGACGTGAGCCCTCCATTGCAAGTCAGCTAGCCCACTTCTGGCCCGAAGGCCGGACTCTAAACGTAATCTCCCGGATGCTTTTGCGAACTAAGGGAGGATACGGAATTGGGATCCTAGGCCCGTGTAAAAATTCCACCTTGGCGATGCCATTATAAACAAAGCAGTGTCTGTCATCCGATCGGCGCGATTCACACAGCCTGACAACAAACACCGACGCGCAGTGCTGTCTTCCAACCGTTCAGGCCACCACGCCAGCCTGGTGATTCTTGGGTCGAAATAATACTTCCAGTTCCAGATTGTTCCAAAACAATGTGATATGAATGCATACCGTGCCCCAATTGGAGTATTGTACATTCGCACAAAAGTTTAACCGTGAAAGAAGAAACACGAAAAACAAAAAAACAAAAACACGAAAAAAAAACAACAAAAAAACACACGAAAAGACAAGTAAATTAAAAGCACACACAAGACGTAAAATGACTTAACGCAGTGCTTGTTTTGGCATATTTCCAGTCACCACGATCGTTTTGAATGCCTTGATGTGGAAGCACATAAATCAAAGTAGAGATGATGTGCAAATAAGGAGGATTGGAGGTGACACAGAGCATTTCATAAATTCTGTGTTTAAATCTGGATATGTTTCTCCGTGCGAGCAGACGGTTCAGTGTGCTAAACTTGCTCCTCTTCTAGCCCAAAGTCTAAACTGCGTCATGATATAGAAATGCGCATGCACCCTGACAGGCCAAGCCCTCAGATATCAACGGGGGAATGGGGGGGGGGGTCTGATATGTCAGTTGACAACTTCTAGCTATACTTTAGCGGACCCAAAACGTGACGGACTTATAGTGTGTAAGATAATGGAACGATTACTTCTGGTATGACACTTACAACAGCTATAAAATAGAAAGCTCCCGATGGATCTTTTAAAGTCCAAATTTTAAAGGGGGAAAAAAAAGAGGCAATATTTTGAGATAAAAAGACAACATTGTGAGATTTGGGGACACTGTTTTTCTTTCCTATGTCCTTATTAAGCCACCGTACAATGCTGACATATTGTGCACACACAATTAAACTGCCGCATGCAACCATCACAGTAGTCTACTGCTGTACACATGCAAGTAAAGGTTTAGTAGCTACAGCGTGATAATCTGACGTCTATCTTGTCCGTGCGCACATGCAAACAGTTATACAAGAGCGCTCACAAGAATATTCAGCACAAAATCAGAAGCGCGCGCTCCGAAATATTTGTCTGCATTGCATGCTGTACGTACATAATACCTCCGTGCGTGCGTGTGCGTTGATCTATATACGAGTGTTTACTATACCGTCACACACAGTGGATTTTCAATGGAAAATATTTGTTGTCATTTTGTAGGCGTCCATATCAACACGTACTGTACTGGGCAGTTCTCTCTTCGTTGCAAGCAGTGTGGTCTAGACGTTGGATATATCTTGACGTCGTTCCTCGCCTTAATTTAGTTGTTCGAACGACTACAATGACGGCCCGGGGTTGCAGAGAAGAAAAGGACGACATTTCAAGACATCGTAAACATAACGTGATTACGGTTAGTGATATTTTACATTATCTGAAGTTGTCTGTATGCATGTATGTCTGTCTGTGAAGTTAGCCTATGCATAGTCTGCAACGTATACCTAGTCTAGGCCTATCAGTATATATGCCTTACTTTTGACAACAGTTTTATGCACAACGAGAACAGTGTTACGTCATGGATATGTACCTATGAGCAACTGAGGCATTTTGACGGCACTTAATGCTTTCTGGGATCAGTGTAGAAAAGTCTGTAGGAGAGTTAAAATACGTTCGGTCGGGATTGCGCCAGTAATATGTCGGTTACTTCTTGTAGGTGCCAGACGTGGCACGAGAAGTTGAGAGCGCCATCGATGGCCATCTTCTACATGTCATCTATCCATTAGCGGCAGGGCTATTATTCACGATGTTACCATAGCAATGGAGCGTTAAATTTTAGATTCAAAACGGAGCTATTTTAAATGAATATACAAGTCCCATGGAATTGTCGTGAATTTCATATTTGCTTTGGTCATAATACGTTAACTACAGAGTAAAAGCTAGATAAGGTAGAAATTAGATAGATTTATTCGACAATGAGTAAAGTTTACCGGTAGAAAGTCCTAGTATGTCATAATTAAATCCTCCGCGCTACTAGGTTTAATTCTCGGCTAAGTCTGCTGTATTCGCATTATCTGCTTTGTGTACCGTCATGAATACCGCACGTTTCGATCGTTGTTAATGCACGGAGAGCTCGTGGCATTGTTTATAACGTTACCGTACCTGTTTGTATCACACTGTCTTTCAAACGCCTGCCTCAGTAAATCAGCATTTAAGAAATGTGAAGTTGTTCTAACAGGAGCATAGCTGTTTCCACACTTAACGGTTTATAATATAAAGGCTAAGTAATGACACAACATTCCCGAAGAACAAATATTATCAAGATTGTCAGAAAAGATGTCGCGGTGGCCTTACACTGTACAAAAGAAGCATTTCTTTTTGCAGGTACAATTTTCGTCCTTATGTATACTTTCATTAAAATTTCCAGTGAAAGGCGACGAGCGAGACAGAAATCAAATTTACTACTCAGGTCTTAAGTTCCGATTGGTTTCTAAGTACAAGTTGTGCAAAATATTGCAATGACCTACTTCGTTTACGCGAAACAATATACCAAATAGAAACAACCCCCACCCCCCCTAAAAAAAAACAAAAACAGACAGACAAACAAACAAAGCAAAACAAATTTAAAACACCATGCATGTACATGCAGATATTAACAACAACCCCCCCCCCCAAAAAAAAAAAAAAAAAAAAAAAAAAATTATATAAAATAGTGCTTCGGCGTGGAATCGAACCTAGGCAGACATGAGCATCAATATAATCTTAAATAAATTGTGATTACTTAGCGAGAAAAAGATGAATGCAAAATGTCAATAATTAATTTGAATTATTGTATTATAAAATTGAAGACAGAAAGCTAAAATTAACAAGAGATTACGCCTCATCGAGGCCATGGTTTCACTGAACGTTGAACATCAACCCAGTCCGAATCGACGTGAGCCCTCCATTGCAAGTCAGCTAGCCCACTTCTGGCCCGAAGGCCGGACTCTAAACGTAATCTCCCGGATGCTTTTGCGAACTAAGGGAGGATACGGAATTGGGATCCTAGGCCCGTGTAAAAATTCCACCTTGGCGATGCCATTATAAACAAAGCAGTGTCTGTCATCCGATCGGCGCGATTCACACAGCCTGACAACAAACACCGACGCGCAGTGCTGTCTTCCAACCGTTCAGGCCACCACGCCAGCCTGGTGATTCTTGGGTCGAAATAATACTTCCAGTTCCAGATTGTTCCAAAACAATGTGATATGAATGCATACCGTGCCCCAATTGGAGTATTGTACATTCGCACAAAAGTTTAACCGTGAAAGAAGAAACACGAAAAACAAAAAAACAAAAACACGAAAAAAAAACAACAAAAAAACACACGAAAAGACAAGTAAATTAAAAGCACACACAAGACGTAAAATGACTTAACGCAGTGCTTGTTTTGGCATATTTCCAGTCACCACGATCGTTTTGAATGCCTTGATGTGGAAGCACATAAATCAAAGTAGAGATGATGTGCAAATAAGGAGGATTGGAGGTGACACAGAGCATTTCATAAATTCTGTGTTTAAATCTGGATATGTTTCTCCGTGCGAGCAGACGGTTCAGTGTGCTTAACTTGCTCCTCTTCTAGCCCAAAGTCTAAACTGCGTCATGATATAGAAATGCGCATGCACCCTGACAGGCCAAGCCCTCAGATATCAACGGGGGAATGGGGGGGGGGTCTGATATGTCAGTTGACAACTTCTAGCTATACTTTAGCGGACCCAAAACGTGACGGACTTATAGTGTGTAAGATAATGGAACGATTACTTCTGGTATGACACTTACAACAGCTATAAAATAGAAAGCTCCCGATGGATCTTTTAAAGTCCAAATTTTAAAGGGGGAAAAAAAAGAGGCAATATTTTGAGATAAAAAGACAACATTGTGAGATTTGGGGACACTGTTTTTCTTTCCTATGTCCTTATTAAGCCACCGTACAATGCTGACATATTGTGCACACACAATTAAACTGCCGCATGCAACCATCACAGTAGTCTACTGCTGTACACATGCAAGTAAAGGTTTAGTAGCTACAGCGTGATAATCTGACGTCTATCTTGTCCGTGCGCACATGCAAACAGTTATACAAGAGCGCTCACAAGAATATTCAGCACAAAATCAGAAGCGCGCGCTCCGAAATATTTGTCTGCATTGCATGCTGTACGTACATAATACCTCCGTGCGTGCGTGTGCGTTGATCTATATACGAGTGTTTACTATACCGTCACACACAGTGGATTTTCAATGGAAAATATTTGTTGTCATTTTGTAGGCGTCCATATCAACACGTACTGTACTGGGCAGTTCTCTCTTCGTTGCAAGCAGTGTGGTCTAGACGTTGGATATATCTTGACGTCGTTCCTCGCCTTAATTTAGTTGTTCGAACGACTACAATGACGGCCCGGGGTTGCAGAGAAGAAAAGGACGACATTTCAAGACATCGTAAACATAACGTGATTACGGTTAGTGATATTTTACATTATCTGAAGTTGTCTGTATGCATGTATGTCTGTCTGTGAAGTTAGCCTATGCATAGTCTGCAACGTATACCTAGTCTAGGCCTATCAGTATATATGCCTTACTTTTGACAACAGTTTTATGCACAACGAGAACAGTGTTACGTCATGGATATGTACCTATGAGCAACTGAGGCATTTTGACGGCACTTAATGCTTTCTGGGATCAGTGTAGAAAAGTCTGTAGGAGAGTTAAAATACGTTCGGTCGGGATTGCGCCAGTAATATGTCGGTTACTTCTTGTAGGTGCCAGACGTGGCACGAGAAGTTGAGAGCGCCATCGATGGCCATCTTCTACATGTCATCTATCCATTAGCGGCAGGGCTATTATTCACGATGTTACCATAGCAATGGAGCGTTAAATTTTAGATTCAAAACGGAGCTATTTTAAATGAATATACAAGTCCCATGGAATTGTCGTGAATTTCATATTTGCTTTGGTCATAATACGTTAACTACAGAGTAAAAGCTAGATAAGGTAGAAATTAGATAGATTTATTCGACAATGAGTAAAGTTTACCGGTAGAAAGTCCTAGTATGTCATAATTAAATCCTCCGCGCTACTAGGTTTAATTCTCGGCTAAGTCTGCTGTATTCGCATTATCTGCTTTGTGTACCGTCATGAATACCGCACGTTTCGATCGTTGTTAATGCACGGAGAGCTCGTGGCATTGTTTATAACGTTACCGTACCTGTTTGTATCACACTGTCTTTCAAACGCCTGCCTCAGTAAATCAGCATTTAAGAAATGTGAAGTTGTTCTAACAGGAGCATAGCTGTTTCCACACTTAACGGTTTATAATATAAAGGCTAAGTAATGACACAACATTCCCGAAGAACAAATATTATCAAGATTGTCAGAAAAGATGTCGCGGTGGCCTTACACTGTACAAAAGAAGCATTTCTTTTTGCAGGTACAATTTTCGTCCTTATGTATACTTTCATTAAAATTTCCAGTGAAAGGCGACGAGCGAGACAGAAATCAAATTTACTACTCAGGTCTTAAGTTCCGATTGGTTTCTAAGTACAAGTTGTGCAAAATATTGCAATGACCTACTTCGTTTACGCGAAACAATATACCAAATAGAAACAACCCCCACCCCCCCTAAAAAAAAACAAAAACAGACAGACAAACAAACAAAGCAAAACAAATTTAAAACACCATGCATGTACATGCAGATATTAACAACAACCCCCCCCCCCCCCAAAAAAAAAAAAAAAAAAAAAAAATTATATAAAATAGTGCTTCGGCGTGGAATCGAACCTAGGCAGACATGAGCATCAATATAATCTTAAATAAATTGTGATTACTTAGCGAGAAAAAGATGAATGCAAAATGTCAATAATTAATTTGAATTATTGTATTATAAAATTGAAGACAGAAAGCTAAAATTAACAAGAGATTACGCCTCATCGAGGCCATGGTTTCACTGAACGTTGAACATCAACCCAGTCCGAATCGACGTGAGCCCTCCATTGCAAGTCAGCTAGCCCACTTCTGGCCCGAAGGCCGGACTCTAAACGTAATCTCCCGGATGCTTTTGCGAACTAAGGGAGGATACGGAATTGGGATCCTAGGCCCGTGTAAAAATTCCACCTTGGCGATGCCATTATAAACAAAGCAGTGTCTGTCATCCGATCGGCGCGATTCACACAGCCTGACAACAAACACCGACGCGCAGTGCTGTCTTCCAACCGTTCAGGCCACCACGCCAGCCTGGTGATTCTTGGGTCGAAATAATACTTCCAGTTCCAGATTGTTCCAAAACAATGTGATATGAATGCATACCGTGCCCCAATTGGAGTATTGTACATTCGCACAAAAGTTTAACCGTGAAAGAAGAAACACGAAAAACAAAAAAACAAAAACACGAAAAAAAAACAACAAAAAAACACACGAAAAGACAAGTAAATTAAAAGCACACACAAGACGTAAAATGACTTAACGCAGTGCTTGTTTTGGCATATTTCCAGTCACCACGATCGTTTTGAATGCCTTGATGTGGAAGCACATAAATCAAAGTAGAGATGATGTGCAAATAAGGAGGATTGGAGGTGACACAGAGCATTTCATAAATTCTGTGTTTAAATCTGGATATGTTTCTCCGTGCGAGCAGACGGTTCAGTGTGCTTAACTTGCTCCTCTTCTAGCCCAAAGTCTAAACTGCGTCATGATATAGAAATGCGCATGCACCCTGACAGGCCAAGCCCTCAGATATCAACGGGGGAATGGGGGGGGGTCTGATATGTCAGTTGACAACTTCTAGCTATACTTTAGCGGACCCAAAACGTGACGGACTTATAGTGTGTAAGATAATGGAACGATTACTTCTGGTATGACACTTACAACAGCTATAAAATAGAAAGCTCCCGATGGATCTTTTAAAGTCCAAATTTTAAAGGGGGAAAAAAAAGAGGCAATATTTTGAGATAAAAAGACAACATTGTGAGATTTGGGGACACTGTTTTTCTTTCCTATGTCCTTATTAAGCCACCGTACAATGCTGACATATTGTGCACACACAATTAAACTGCCGCATGCAACCATCACAGTAGTCTACTGCTGTACACATGCAAGTAAAGGTTTAGTAGCTACAGCGTGATAATCTGACGTCTATCTTGTCCGTGCGCACATGCAAACAGTTATACAAGAGCGCTCACAAGAATATTCAGCACAAAATCAGAAGCGCGCGCTCCGAAATATTTGTCTGCATTGCATGCTGTACGTACATAATACCTCCGTGCGTGCGTGTGCGTTGATCTATATACGAGTGTTTACTATACCGTCACACACAGTGGATTTTCAATGGAAAATATTTGTTGTCATTTTGTAGGCGTCCATATCAACACGTACTGTACTGGGCAGTTCTCTCTTCGTTGCAAGCAGTGTGGTCTAGACGTTGGATATATCTTGACGTCGTTCCTCGCCTTAATTTAGTTGTTCGAACGACTACAATGACGGCCCGGGGTTGCAGAGAAGAAAAGGACGACATTTCAAGACATCGTAAACATAACGTGATTACGGTTAGTGATATTTTACATTATCTGAAGTTGTCTGTATGCATGTATGTCTGTCTGTGAAGTTAGCCTACACTGAAAAAATAAACTAGTCAATATTGCCACGGACTAACGTTAAATTAGTCTTTAACGTTAGTCAATGCACCCGGACTAGCAAAAATCTTCGTTTCATCGCTGCTTCTTAGTTAGTTTACACTGACTAAGGAAAATATAATCGCAGCTTAGTCGGTGGCGACGGACTAAGGTATTTTAACCCATGGACTAAGAACGATACGGACACCCGATTTACGCCATAATCGTAGCTTAGTCGGTGTCGACGGACTAATGTATTTTAACCCAATTCGATTCACTTCAATTTGGAAACCGAGAGGCAACGGCAGCTTGCTGGGCTTGGCATAGTTTCATACGATCACTCTAAGCAACTTTCAACCGTAAATCACCCAAGAAGGTCTTTAGAAGAATGGAGGTATTAACTGCATCATCGGCCTACCTGTTATTCCTTTAACTAGAAGGTAAAATTAAAGTTAATTATTAGGCCACTGGCACTAGTACTGTATTATGGTTAGTGTAACGCTACCGTTGTCACGTTGGCGTTTCGCAATGCACAAGTGCAATGACAGTGACTAGCCTATAGGCTTCTACTGGGTACTGCAGTGCATTCTCAACACTAAAGTGTGCATTCTAAACACCAGTTAACAATGTGTTATGTGTGTATTGGGCTAGATTGAACAGTGGCACATAATCTTCTAATTTATTCCCAAACAAATGCTGGAACTATAAGGCTCAATAGTTTATTTGAAGTCTACACTCATTTGGTAAAGATTTCCTGTTATTTCCCATGTGAATCTAAATGGGTAGGCTTTGTGATATTGAATAAGCAAGGCTAGACCTTCAAACGTACAGTCACAGTCGGCTGAACACATTATGTTGGCTAGTCAACGGTATTATATGCTGCGAGCAGTCAGGATGCACGCTTCAGTTCTATTTAACCTTTTCATTTATCATTTTTTAGTATTTAATTTCCGGTCACGCCCAGGAAACAATTGCGACATTCCTTCACGGTCGACTTGCTTACTGTAAGAAGTATTAACCGTTTTTTTTTCTCAGGGAAAGCTTGATAGTCTGAAAGTTATTATAACATGTGCTTTTAGTATACTGCCAAAAGAGTAAGTTGTTGTATTTGTATTGATATTTTATGTAGAAGTAACGGAAAATTTAGTATGTTTAGTTTGGTCTAATTGCACGTTTTTTTACTGTCCAATGTAGTGCAGGGTTCACTTGCGCGAATTCAAATTATTCTGTTTATGTGTATGTATATGCATCGATTCTTAGATTATGATGTTTTTTTGACATTTATTTGTAATTCAAGCATATCTGTTTAGTAGCAAAGTTTAAAGGTTAAGATTAATAATTTTTCTCTTTTTGATCCTAGATTGAATGAAACTCATTGGCGTAAATAATAGATCAGATGATACAGTTTAACACAGTTGCTAAAACTCTGGGTATTCTCTAGTCTTCGCCGGTCCATTATATACTTTAGTACTACTAGTAAGACTAAATCAAAACGACCGTAGACAAACTTAGTGTAACAAAGTACTGATTCTCCTCTAGCCTAGGTCTAAACAGGCTTGTTATGTGAGCAAGCAAAATAACAACTAAAAACGATTAGGCCTATAAATAAGTTGGCTCAGTGCATTTCTGTTTCTAAAATTTTATATTTTTAAAGATCATAAAAACAAACAAAGATTTAGCCCATGTTTTATTATCTCTGTATTCTGGGCATTTGATTCTGGTTGCAATGGTGATGACACTCTCGTTCAAATTTTCAGCTTTATACAGTCTGCTTCAAACTTTGGGATTGTTTTTTTGAGACTATAGTGGAAGCAAATCTCACATAACTTTGTGGTGACAACTTTATTTTTTTTTTCTTCAAATGATGAATACTTTGCTGTTTCTTTTTTCCAGCAGGAATTGAAAAGCCAAATATCTAAGTCAAGGGTGAGCTTTCCTGTGATGTACGACACCAGTGTGGAGGCAACAACAGAAGAGGAGAACTGTGTTATATATGGCTTAAAGACATGTTTTAAGATGATATATTGGTACCCTTCGCAGAACAAAAGAGTTTATCCAAGAGTCCAAAAAGCAAAGGAACAAGTATCATAGAGAAAAAAGATGGAAGAGTGAGTTTAACTATTGTACCCAACTGTTTAATGATATTTAAGATACTTTTCATAACCTGTTTTAAAAAAAAAAACAGTCTAGTTTATCATTTATGTGCAAGCTTCATAAGTTTGGTCAAATTTTCACTGATCTGTAGAGCGGGAGTCCAGAGGGTTTGGTTAGCTGGGAAGGTAACCAAATGCCTGGTACATCACAATGTTCACAATGCATTCCTGTATATGAAACCTGACGACTGGCAAACCGACTGTGGTGGATGTGGCTGGGAGAGCAATTTTAAAGTCACCTAATAGCTAACCTAGAGCAGCTTTCATGGTAACCACATCAAAGTAAGAACAATGTGTCAGGTATGGCCCCAAGAGCAACAAATGGCCATTGCCAGTAATTATTGGTGGTGGGGTACCCCT
Organism: Apostichopus japonicus; assembly: GCF_037975245.1. Lineage (NCBI taxonomy): Eukaryota > Metazoa > Echinodermata > Holothuroidea > Aspidochirotida > Stichopodidae > Apostichopus > Apostichopus japonicus. Next base: position 2,208,026 of record NC_092574.1, on the reverse strand, counting down.
GCCAGTGATCTATAATTGACCCCTCACGGCTGACCTAGGTCAGCTCATGAGGTAACCACTTGAAACCTACTGGAAAATGTTGGTTAGGACTTCAGATACAAGGGATGGGCATTGCCAGCAATTTTTATTGGTGGGGTACCCCTGCCAGTAGACCCCCAATATGCCCATCCCCTCATTGACCTAGGTAAGCTCATGATTTGACCAGTTGAAACCTACAGGAAAATGATAGGTATCACTTCATATGTAAGTATGGGCATTTCCAGTATTTTATATTGGTGGGCCACCACTGCCAGAGTCCGCCCATCCCTTACATATAGAATCCTGTTAATAATTTTCCAGTAGTTTTCAACTGGTTAAATCATGAGCTGACCTAGATCAATGAGGGGAGGGGGGCTTTTTTGGGGTCTACTGGCAGGGGTACCCCACTAATATAAATTACTGGAAATGCCCATCCCTTACATATATATAGAGTCCTGCCAATCATTTTACAGTAGTTTTCAACTGGTTACCTCATGAGCTAATCTAGGTCAATGGGGGATGGGCATTTTGGGGGTCTACTGGCAGGGTTATCCCACCAATGTAAATGACTGGAAATGCCCATCCCTTACATATGAAGTGATACCTATCATTTTCCAGTAATTTTTCAACTGGTTATCTCATGAGCTGACCTAGGTCAATGAGGGAATGGGCATTTTGGGGGTCTACTGGCAGGGGTACCCCCCCCCCCAATATAAATTACTGGAAATTCCCATCCCTTACATATGAAGTGATACCATTTTCCAGTAGTTTTCAATTGGTTACATCATGAGCTCATCTAGGTCAATGGGGGATGGGCATTTTGGGGGTCTACTGGCAGGGGTACCCCACCAATAAAAATTACTGGCAATGCCCGTCAGTTGTATCTGAAGCCCTAACCAACATTTTCCAGTAGGTTTCAAGTGGTTACCTCATGAGCTGACCTAGGGCAGCCTTGAGGGGTCAAATATAGATCACTGGCAGGGGTACCCCACCACCAATAATTACTGGCAATGGCCATTTGTTGCTCTTGGGGCCATACCTGACATATTGTACTTACTTTGATGTGTTACCATGAAAACTGATCTAGGTTAGCTATCAGGTGACTTTAAAATTGCTCTCCCAGCCACACCCACCACAGTCGGTTTGCCAGTCGTCTGGTTTCATATACAGGAATGCACTGTGAACATTGTGATGTACCAGGCAATTGGTTACCTTCCCAGCTAACCAAACCCTCTGGGATCCCGGTCTATTGGGATCATTATTAACATGATTAACATAATTATTAAGCTTTGAGAAATAACTTGGTGTTATGCTGTGCAAAGCTAATAATAATTTGGTAAAGCTGCTATTCCCGGCTTATAATTTGAGGGACCTAGATTTAAATGTATACCTCCCAATATGTTATAAAATTTTAATGTAAATGTATGTTTATGATAATGTGAGTTATCATGTGCTATATCTGTATCTGTGCTTACACGTATATCATATTTTCTGTTCACAGGTCAATAATGGTGCAGATTTTGGCTTCCTGAAGACAAGTGGGAGGCCATTTGTAGTTAAGAGAAACACTCTTTGTTCGTGAAGACTTAACTGGTGTCGATTTGGGGTACCACTTTAAAAGGAAAGTCATGAGGAACCCTTGCCCAAGATTCAACTTTGCATTATTGTGCAGTGCTATACTTTTGCGATTCATGTTTGATCCATTAACTTGTCTTAACTTTGTTGGAAAAAAAATCAGATTTTCAGATTTTATTTACAGTGATTTCTTCTCTATCTGTCGAAAGTCAGCCTTTTGTAGACATCAGAAGTTTTATCAGAAATAAATACTGCCAACGTACACATTATTTGTGTTTCTTCTTCTCTCTTTTCTTTCAGTGATGCTAGTCAGTGAAACTAGTCGGGTTTAATTCTTTCAGTAAATCTAGTCGGTGCAACTAGTCAGTCAATACGGACTAAGAAAGGTTAGTCGGGAGAGGCACCATCCTGACTAATGTAAAACCTGCTATAAACTAGTCGGTGGCTCATATAAATTAGTCGGTAAAGACCGACTAATGTCACCAACTAATGTAACTGACTAATATACATTTACCGACTAAGAAATTGTTGATCGACTAAGCTGACGGACTAAGATGACCGACTAAGAAATCCAACTGACTAAGGAATAAATTAGTCGGTATAGCAACTGACCAAGGCTATGTTAGTCGGGAGAGGCACCAGATGGACTAACGTTATGTTAGTCGGTGAACCAATTTAAGTTTTCAGTGTATGCATAGTCTGCAACGTATACCTAGTCTAGGCCTATCAGTATATATGCCTTACTTTTGACAACAGTTTTATGCACAACGAGAACAGTGTTACGTCATGGATATGTACCTATGAGCAACTGAGGCATTTTGACGGCACTTAATGCTTTCTGGGATCAGTGTAGAAAAGTCTGTAGGAGAGTTAAAATACGTTCGGTCGGGATTGCGCCAGTAATATGTCGGTTACTTCTTGTAGGTGCCAGACGTGGCACGAGAAGTTGAGAGCGCCATCGATGGCCATCTTCTACATGTCATCTATCCATTAGCGGCAGGGCTATTATTCACGATGTTACCATAGCAATGGAGCGTTAAATTTTAGATTCAAAACGGAGCTATTTTAAATGAATATACAAGTCCCATGGAATTGTCGTGAATTTCATATTTGCTTTGGTCATAATACGTTAACTACAGAGTAAAAGCTAGATAAGGTAGAAATTAGATAGATTTATTCGACAATGAGTAAAGTTTACCGGTAGAAAGTCCTAGTATGTCATAATTAAATCCTCCGCGCTACTAGGTTTAATTCTCGGCTAAGTCTGCTGTATTCGCATTATCTGCTTTGTGTACCGTCATGAATACCGCACGTTTCGATCGTTGTTAATGCACGGAGAGCTCGTGGCATTGTTTATAACGTTACCGTACCTGTTTGTATCACACTGTCTTTCAAACGCCTGCCTCAGTAAATCAGCATTTAAGAAATGTGAAGTTGTTCTAACAGGAGCATAGCTGTTTCCACACTTAACGGTTTATAATATAAAGGCTAAGTAATGACACAACATTCCCGAAGAACAAATATTATCAAGATTGTCAGAAAAGATGTCGCGGTGGCCTTACACTGTACAAAAGAAGCATTTCTTTTTGCAGGTACAATTTTCGTCCTTATGTATACTTTCATTAAAATTTCCAGTGAAAGGCGACGAGCGAGACAGAAATCAAATTTACTACTCAGGTCTTAAGTTCCGATTGGTTTCTAAGTACAAGTTGTGCAAAATATTGCAATGACCTACTTCGTTTACGCGAAACAATATACCAAATAGAAACAACCCCCACCCCCCTAAAAAAAAACAAAAACAGACAGACAAACAAACAAAGCAAAACAAATTTAAAACACCATGCATGTACATGCAGATATTAACAACAACCCCCCCCCCCCCCCCAAAAAAAAAAAAAAAAAAAAAAAAATTATATAAAATAGTGCTTCGGCGTGGAATCGAACCTAGGCAGACATGAGCATCAATATAATCTTAAATAAATTGTGATTACTTAGCGAGAAAAAGATGAATGCAAAATGTCAATAATTAATTTGAATTATTGTATTATAAAATTGAAGACAGAAAGCTAAAATTAACAAGAGATTACGCCTCATCGAGGCCATGGTTTCACTGAACGTTGAACATCAACCCAGTCCGAATCGACGTGAGCCCTCCATTGCAAGTCAGCTAGCCCACTTCTGGCCCGAAGGCCGGACTCTAAACGTAATCTCCCGGATGCTTTTGCGAACTAAGGGAGGATACGGAATTGGGATCCTAGGCCCGTGTAAAAATTCCACCTTGGCGATGCCATTATAAACAAAGCAGTGTCTGTCATCCGATCGGCGCGATTCACACAGCCTGACAACAAACACCGACGCGCAGTGCTGTCTTCCAACCGTTCAGGCCACCACGCCAGCCTGGTGATTCTTGGGTCGAAATAATACTTCCAGTTCCAGATTGTTCCAAAACAATGTGATATGAATGCATACCGTGCCCCAATTGGAGTATTGTACATTCGCACAAAAGTTTAACCGTGAAAGAAGAAACACGAAAAACAAAAAAACAAAAACACGAAAAAAAAACAACAAAAAAACACACGAAAAGACAAGTAAATTAAAAGCACACACAAGACGTAAAATGACTTAACGCAGTGCTTGTTTTGGCATATTTCCAGTCACCACGATCGTTTTGAATGCCTTGATGTGGAAGCACATAAATCAAAGTAGAGATGATGTGCAAATAAGGAGGATTGGAGGTGACACAGAGCATTTCATAAATTCTGTGTTTAAATCTGGATATGTTTCTCCGTGCGAGCAGACGGTTCAGTGTGCTTAACTTGCTCCTCTTCTAGCCCAAAGTCTAAACTGCGTCATGATATAGAAATGCGCATGCACCCTGACAGGCCAAGCCCTCAGATATCAACGGGGGAATGGGGGGGGGGGTCTGATATGTCAGTTGACAACTTCTAGCTATACTTTAGCGGACCCAAAACGTGACGGACTTATAGTGTGTAAGATAATGGAACGATTACTTCTGGTATGACACTTACAACAGCTATAAAATAGAAAGCTCCCGATGGATCTTTTAAAGTCCAAATTTTAAAGGGGGAAAAAAAAGAGGCAATATTTTGAGATAAAAAGACAACATTGTGAGATTTGGGGACACTGTTTTTCTTTCCTATGTCCTTATTAAGCCACCGTACAATGCTGACATATTGTGCACACACAATTAAACTGCCGCATGCAACCATCACAGTAGTCTACTGCTGTACACATGCAAGTAAAGGTTTAGTAGCTACAGCGTGATAATCTGACGTCTATCTTGTCCGTGCGCACATGCAAACAGTTATACAAGAGCGCTCACAAGAATATTCAGCACAAAATCAGAAGCGCGCGCTCCGAAATATTTGTCTGCATTGCATGCTGTACGTACATAATACCTCCGTGCGTGCGTGTGCGTTGATCTATATACGAGTGTTTACTATACCGTCACACACAGTGGATTTTCAATGGAAAATATTTGTTGTCATTTTGTAGGCGTCCATATCAACACGTACTGTACTGGGCAGTTCTCTCTTCGTTGCAAGCAGTGTGGTCTAGACGTTGGATATATCTTGACGTCGTTCCTCGCCTTAATTTAGTTGTTCGAACGACTACAATGACGGCCCGGGGTTGCAGAGAAGAAAAGGACGACATTTCAAGACATCGTAAACATAACGTGATTACGGTTAGTGATATTTTACATTATCTGAAGTTGTCTGTATGCATGTATGTCTGTCTGTGAAGTTAGCCTATGCATAGTCTGCAACGTATACCTAGTCTAGGCCTATCAGTATATATGCCTTACTTTTGACAACAGTTTTATGCACAACGAGAACAGTGTTACGTCATGGATATGTACCTATGAGCAACTGAGGCATTTTGACGGCACTTAATGCTTTCTGGGATCAGTGTAGAAAAGTCTGTAGGAGAGTTAAAATACGTTCGGTCGGGATTGCGCCAGTAATATGTCGGTTACTTCTTGTAGGTGCCAGACGTGGCACGAGAAGTTGAGAGCGCCATCGATGGCCATCTTCTACATGTCATCTATCCATTAGCGGCAGGGCTATTATTCACGATGTTACCATAGCAATGGAGCGTTAAATTTTAGATTCAAAACGGAGCTATTTTAAATGAATATACAAGTCCCATGGAATTGTCGTGAATTTCATATTTGCTTTGGTCATAATACGTTAACTACAGAGTAAAAGCTAGATAAGGTAGAAATTAGATAGATTTATTCGACAATGAGTAAAGTTTACCGGTAGAAAGTCCTAGTATGTCATAATTAAATCCTCCGCGCTACTAGGTTTAATTCTCGGCTAAGTCTGCTGTATTCGCATTATCTGCTTTGTGTACCGTCATGAATACCGCACGTTTCGATCGTTGTTAATGCACGGAGAGCTCGTGGCATTGTTTATAACGTTACCGTACCTGTTTGTATCACACTGTCTTTCAAACGCCTGCCTCAGTAAATCAGCATTTAAGAAATGTGAAGTTGTTCTAACAGGAGCATAGCTGTTTCCACACTTAACGGTTTATAATATAAAGGCTAAGTAATGACACAACATTCCCGAAGAACAAATATTATCAAGATTGTCAGAAAAGATGTCGCGGTGGCCTTACACTGTACAAAAGAAGCATTTCTTTTTGCAGGTACAATTTTCGTCCTTATGTATACTTTCATTAAAATTTCCAGTGAAAGGCGACGAGCGAGACAGAAATCAAATTTACTACTCAGGTCTTAAGTTCCGATTGGTTTCTAAGTACAAGTTGTGCAAAATATTGCAATGACCTACTTCGTTTACGCGAAACAATATACCAAATAGAAACAACCCCCACCCCCCCCCCCTAAAAAAAAAAAAAAACAGACAGACAGACAAACAAACAAAGCAAAACAAATTTAAAACACCATGCATGTACATGCAGATATTAACAACAACCCCCCCCCCCAAAAAAAAATAAATAAAAAAAAAAATTATATAAAATAGTGCTTCGGCGTGGAATCGAACCTAGGCAGACATGAGCATCAATATAATCTTAAATAAATTGTGATTACTTAGCGAGAAAAAGATGAATGCAAAATGTCAATAATTAATTTGAATTATTGTATTATAAAATTGAAGACAGAAAGCTAAAATTAACAAGAGATTACGCCTCATCGAGGCCATGGTTTCACTGAACGTTGAACATCAACCCAGTCCGAATCGACGTGAGCCCTCCATTGCAAGTCAGCTAGCCCACTTCTGGCCCGAAGGCCGGACTCTAAACGTAATCTCCCGGATGCTTTTGCGAACTAAGGGAGGATACGGAATTGGGATCCTAGGCCCGTGTAAAAATTCCACCTTGGCGATGCCATTATAAACAAAGCAGTGTCTGTCATCCGATCGGCGCGATTCACACAGCCTGACAACAAACACCGACGCGCAGTGCTGTCTTCCAACCGTTCAGGCCACCACGCCAGCCTGGTGATTCTTGGGTCGAAATAATACTTCCAGTTCCAGATTGTTCCAAAACAATGTGATATGAATGCATACCGTGCCCCAATTGGAGTATTGTACATTCGCACAAAAGTTTAACCGTGAAAGAAGAAACACGAAAAACAAAAAAACAAAAACACGAAAAAAAAACAACAAAAAAACACACGAAAAGACAAGTAAATTAAAAGCACACACAAGACGTAAAATGACTTAACGCAGTGCTTGTTTTGGCATATTTCCAGTCACCACGATCGTTTTGAATGCCTTGATGTGGAAGCACATAAATCAAAGTAGAGATGATGTGCAAATAAGGAGGATTGGAGGTGACACAGAGCATTTCATAAATTCTGTGTTTAAATCTGGATATGTTTCTCCGTGCGAGCAGACGGTTCAGTGTGCTTAACTTGCTCCTCTTCTAGCCCAAAGTCTAAACTGCGTCATGATATAGAAATGCGCATGCACCCTGACAGGCCAAGCCCTCAGATATCAACGGGGGAATGGGGGGGGGTCTGATATGTCAGTTGACAACTTCTAGCTATACTTTAGCGGACCCAAAACGTGACGGACTTATAGTGTGTAAGATAATGGAACGATTACTTCTGGTATGACACTTACAACAGCTATAAAATAGAAAGCTCCCGATGGATCTTTTAAAGTCCAAATTTTAAAGGGGGAAAAAAAAGAGGCAATATTTTGAGATAAAAAGACAACATTGTGAGATTTGGGGACACTGTTTTTCTTTCCTATGTCCTTATTAGGCCACCGTACAATGCTGACATATTGTGCACACACAATTAAACTGCCGCATGCAACCATCACAGTAGTCTACTGCTGTACACATGCAAGTAAAGGTTTAGTAGCTACAGCGTGATAATCTGACGTCTATCTTGTCCGTGCGCACATGCAAACAGTTATACAAGAGCGCTCACAAGAATATTCAGCACAAAATCAGAAGCGCGCGCTCCGAAATATTTGTCTGCATTGCATGCTGTACGTACATAATACCTCCGTGCGTGCGTGTGCGTTGATCTATATACGAGTGTTTACTATACCGTCACACACAGTGGATTTTCAATGGAAAATATTTGTTGTCATTTTGTAGGCGTCCATATCAACACGTACTGTACTGGGCAGTTCTCTCTTCGTTGCAAGCAGTGTGGTCTAGACGTTGGATATATCTTGACGTCGTTCCTCGCCTTAATTTAGTTGTTCGAACGACTACAATGACGGCCCGGGGTTGCAGAGAAGAAAAGGACGACATTTCAAGACATCGTAAACATAACGTGATTACGGTTAGTGATATTTTACATTATCTGAAGTTGTCTGTATGCATGTATGTCTGTCTGTGAAGTTAGCCTATGCATAGTCTGCAACGTATACCTAGTCTAGGCCTATCAGTATATATGCCTTACTTTTGACAACAGTTTTATGCACAACGAGAACAGTGTTACGTCATGGATATGTACCTATGAGCAACTGAGGCATTTTGACGGCACTTAATGCTTTCTGGGATCAGTGTAGAAAAGTCTGTAGGAGAGTTAAAATACGTTCGGTCGGGATTGCGCCAGTAATATGTCGGTTACTTCTTGTAGGTGCCAGACGTGGCACGAGAAGTTGAGAGCGCCATCGATGGCCATCTTCTACATGTCATCTATCCATTAGCGGCAGGGCTATTATTCACGATGTTACCATAGCAATGGAGCGTTAAATTTTAGATTCAAAACGGAGCTATTTTAAATGAATATACAAGTCCCATGGAATTGTCGTGAATTTCATATTTGCTTTGGTCATAATACGTTAACTACAGAGTAAAAGCTAGATAAGGTAGAAATTAGATAGATTTATTCGACAATGAGTAAAGTTTACCGGTAGAAAGTCCTAGTATGTCATAATTAAATCCTCCGCGCTACTAGGTTTAATTCTCGGCTAAGTCTGCTGTATTCGCATTATCTGCTTTGTGTACCGTCATGAATACCGCACGTTTCGATCGTTGTTAATGCACGGAGAGCTCGTGGCATTGTTTATAACGTTACCGTACCTGTTTGTATCACACTGTCTTTCAAACGCCTGCCTCAGTAAATCAGCATTTAAGAAATGTGAAGTTGTTCTAACAGGAGCATAGCTGTTTCCACACTTAACGGTTTATAATATAAAGGCTAAGTAATGACACAACATTCCCGAAGAACAAATATTATCAAGATTGTCAGAAAAGATGTCGCGGTGGCCTTACACTGTACAAAAGAAGCATTTCTTTTTGCAGGTACAATTTTCGTCCTTATGTATACTTTCATTAAAATTTCCAGTGAAAGGCGACGAGCGAGACAGAAATCAAATTTACTACTCAGGTCTTAAGTTCCGATTGGTTTCTAAGTACAAGTTGTGCAAAATATTGCAATGACCTACTTCGTTTACGCGAAACAATATACCAAATAGAAACAACCCCCACCCCCCCTAAAAAAAAACAAAAACAGACAGACAAACAAACAAAGCAAAACAAATTTAAAACACCATGCATGTACATGCAGATATTAACAACAACCCCCCCCCCCCCAAAAAAAAAAAAAAAAAAAAAAATTATATAAAATAGTGCTTCGGCGTGGAATCGAACCTAGGCAGACATGAGCATCAATATAATCTTAAATAAATTGTGATTACTTAGCGAGAAAAAGATGAATGCAAAATGTCAATAATTAATTTGAATTATTGTATTATAAAATTGAAGACAGAAAGCTAAAATTAACAAGAGATTACGCCTCATCGAGGCCATGGTTTCACTGAACGTTGAACATCAACCCAGTCCGAATCGACGTGAGCCCTCCATTGCAAGTCAGCTAGCCCACTTCTGGCCCGAAGGCCGGACTCTAAACGTAATCTCCCGGATGCTTTTGCGAACTAAGGGAGGATACGGAATTGGGATCCTAGGCCCGTGTAAAAATTCCACCTTGGCGATGCCATTATAAACAAAGCAGTGTCTGTCATCCGATCGGCGCGATTCACACAGCCTGACAACAAACACCGACGCGCAGTGCTGTCTTCCAACCGTTCAGGCCACCACGCCAGCCTGGTGATTCTTGGGTCGAAATAATACTTCCAGTTCCAGATTGTTCCAAAACAATGTGATATGAATGCATACCGTGCCCCAATTGGAGTATTGTACATTCGCACAAAAGTTTAACCGTGAAAGAAGAAACACGAAAAACAAAAAAACAAAAACACGAAAAAAAAACAACAAAAAAACACACGAAAAGACAAGTAAATTAAAAGCACACACAAGACGTAAAATGACTTAACGCAGTGCTTGTTTTGGCATATTTCCAGTCACCACGATCGTTTTGAATGCCTTGATGTGGAAGCACATAAATCAAAGTAGAGATGATGTGCAAATAAGGAGGATTGGAGGTGACACAGAGCATTTCATAAATTCTGTGTTTAAATCTGGATATGTTTCTCCGTGCGAGCAGACGGTTCAGTGTGCTTAACTTGCTCCTCTTCTAGCCCAAAGTCTAAACTGCGTCATGATATAGAAATGCGCATGCACCCTGACAGGCCAAGCCCTCAGATATCAACGGGGGAATGGGGGGGGGGGGTCTGATATGTCAGTTGACAACTTCTAGCTATACTTTAGCGGACCCAAAACGTGACGGACTTATAGTGTGTAAGATAATGGAACGATTACTTCTGGTATGACACTTACAACAGCTATAAAATAGAAAGCTCCCGATGGATCTTTTAAAGTCCAAATTTTAAAGGGGGAAAAAAAAGAGGCAATATTTTGAGATAAAAAGACAACATTGTGAGATTTGGGGACACTGTTTTTCTTTCCTATGTCCTTATTAAGCCACCGTACAATGCTGACATATTGTGCACACACAATTAAACTGCCGCATGCAACCATCACAGTAGTCTACTGCTGTACACATGCAAGTAAAGGTTTAGTAGCTACAGCGTGATAATCTGACGTCTATCTTGTCCGTGCGCACATGCAAACAGTTATACAAGAGCGCTCACAAGAATATTCAGCACAAAATCAGAAGCGCGCGCTCCGAAATATTTGTCTGCATTGCATGCTGTACGTACATAATACCTCCGTGCGTGCGTGTGCGTTGATCTATATACGAGTGTTTACTATACCGTCACACACAGTGGATTTTCAATGGAAAATATTTGTTGTCATTTTGTAGGCGTCCATATCAACACGTACTGTACTGGGCAGTTCTCTCTTCGTTGCAAGCAGTGTGGTCTAGACGTTGGATATATCTTGACGTCGTTCCTCGCCTTAATTTAGTTGTTCGAACGACTACAATGACGGCCCGGGGTTGCAGAGAAGAAAAGGACGACATTTCAAGACATCGTAAACATAACGTGATTACGGTTAGTGATATTTTACATTATCTGAAGTTGTCTGTATGCATGTATGTCTGTCTGTGAAGTTAGCCTATGCATAGTCTGCAACGTATACCTAGTCTAGGCCTATCAGTATATATGCCTTACTTTTGACAACAGTTTTATGCACAACGAGAACAGTGTTACGTCATGGATATGTACCTATGAGCAACTGAGGCATTTTGACGGCACTTAATGCTTTCTGGGATCAGTGTAGAAAAGTCTGTAGGAGAGTTAAAATACGTTCGGTCGGGATTGCGCCAGTAATATGTCGGTTACTTCTTGTAGGTGCCAGACGTGGCACGAGAAGTTGAGAGCGCCATCGATGGCCATCTTCTACATGTCATCTATCCATTAGCGGCAGGGCTATTATTCACGATGTTACCATAGCAATGGAGCGTTAAATTTTAGATTCAAAACGGAGCTATTTTAAATGAATATACAAGTCCCATGGAATTGTCGTGAATTTCATATTTGCTTTGGTCATAATACGTTAACTACAGAGTAAAAGCTAGATAAGGTAGAAATTAGATAGATTTATTCGACAATGAGTAAAGTTTACCGGTAGAAAGTCCTAGTATGTCATAATTAAATCCTCCGCGCTACTAGGTTTAATTCTCGGCTAAGTCTGCTGTATTCGCATTATCTGCTTTGTGTACCGTCATGAATACCGCACGTTTCGATCGTTGTTAATGCACGGAGAGCTCGTGGCATTGTTTATAACGTTACCGTACCTGTTTGTATCACACTGTCTTTCAAACGCCTGCCTCAGTAAATCAGCATTTAAGAAATGTGAAGTTGCTCTAACAGGAGCATAGCTGTTTCCACACTTAACGGTTTATAATATAAAGGCTAAGTAATGACACAACATTCCCGAAGAACAAATATTATCAAGATTGTCAGAAAAGATGTCGCGGTGGCCTTACACTGTACAAAAGAAGCATTTCTTTTTGCAGGTACAATTTTCGTCCTTATGTATACTTTCATTAAAATTTCCAGTGAAAGGCGACGAGCGAGACAGAAATCAAATTTACTACTCAGGTCTTAAGTTCCGATTGGTTTCTAAGTACAAGTTGTGCAAAATATTGCAATGACCTACTTCGTTTACGCGAAACAATATACCAAATAGAAACAACCCCCACCCCCCCTAAAAAAAAACAAAAACAGACAGACAAACAAACAAAGCAAAACAAATTTAAAACACCATGCATGTACATGCAGATATTAACAACAACCCCCCCCCCCCCCAAAAAAAAAAAAAAAAAAAAAAATTATATAAAATAGTGCTTCGGCGTGGAATCGAACCTAGGCAGACATGAGCATCAATATAATCTTAAATAAATTGTGATTACTTAGCGAGAAAAAGATGAATGCAAAATGTCAATAATTAATTTGAATTATTGTATTATAAAATTGAAGACAGAAAGCTAAAATTAACAAGAGATTACGCCTCATCGAGGCCATGGTTTCACTGAACGTTGAACATCAACCCAGTCCGAATCGACGTGAGCCCTCCATTGCAAGTCAGCTAGCCCACTTCTGGCCCGAAGGCCGGACTCTAAACGTAATCTCCCGGATGCTTTTGCGAACTAAGGGAGGATACGGAATTGGGATCCTAGGCCCGTGTAAAAATTCCACCTTGGCGATGCCATTATAAACAAAGCAGTGTCTGTCATCCGATCGGCGCGATTCACACAGCCTGACAACAAACACCGACGCGCAGTGCTGTCTTCCAACCGTTCAGGCCACCACGCCAGCCTGGTGATTCTTGGGTCGAAATAATACTTCCAGTTCCAGATTGTTCCAAAACAATGTGATATGAATGCATACCGTGCCCCAATTGGAGTATTGTACATTCGCACAAAAGTTTAACCGTGAAAGAAGAAACACGAAAAACAAAAAAACAAAAACACGAAAAAAAAAACAACAAAAAAACACACGAAAAGACAAGTAAATTAAAAGCACACACAAGACGTAAAATGACTTAACGCAGTGCTTGTTTTGGCATATTTCCAGTCACCACGATCGTTTTGAATGCCTTGATGTGGAAGCACATAAATCAAAGTAGAGATGATGTGCAAATAAGGAGGATTGGAGGTGACACAGAGCATTTCATAAATTCTGTGTTTAAATCTGGATATGTTTCTCCGTGCGAGCAGACGGTTCAGTGTGCTTAACTTGCTCCTCTTCTAGCCCAAAGTCTAAACTGCGTCATGATATAGAAATGCGCATGCACCCTGACAGGCCAAGCCCTCAGATATCAACGGGGGAATGGGGGGGGGGGTCTGATATGTCAGTTGACAACTTCTAGCTATACTTTAGCGGACCCAAAACGTGACGGACTTATAGTGTGTAAGATAATGGAACGATTACTTCTGGTATGACACTTACAACAGCTATAAAATAGAAAGCTCCCGATGGATCTTTTAAAGTCCAAATTTTAAAGGGGGAAAAAAAAGAGGCAATATTTTGAGATAAAAAGACAACATTGTGAGATTTGGGGACACTGTTTTTCTTTCCTATGTCCTTATTAAGCCACCGTACAATGCTGACATATTGTGCACACACAATTAAACTGCCGCATGCAACCATCACAGTAGTCTACTGCTGTACACATGCAAGTAAAGGTTTAGTAGCTACAGCGTGATAATCTGACGTCTATCTTGTCCGTGCGCACATGCAAACAGTTATACAAGAGCGCTCACAAGAATATTCAGCACAAAATCAGAAGCGCGCGCTCCGAAATATTTGTCTGCATTGCATGCTGTACGTACATAATACCTCCGTGCGTGCGTGTGCGTTGATCTATATACGAGTGTTTACTATACCGTCACACACAGTGGATTTTCAATGGAAAATATTTGTTGTCATTTTGTAGGCGTCCATATCAACACGTACTGTACTGGGCAGTTCTCTCTTCGTTGCAAGCAGTGTGGTCTAGACGTTGGATATATCTTGACGTCGTTCCTCGCCTTAATTTAGTTGTTCGAACGACTACAATGACGGCCCGGGGTTGCAGAGAAGAAAAGGACGACATTTCAAGACATCGTAAACATAACGTGATTACGGTTAGTGATATTTTACATTATCTGAAGTTGTCTGTATGCATGTATGTCTGTCTGTGAAGTTAGCCTATGCATAGTCTGCAACGTATACCTAGTCTAGGCCTATCAGTATATATGCCTTACTTTTGACAACAGTTTTATGCACAACGAGAACAGTGTTACGTCATGGATATGTACCTATGAGCAACTGAGGCATTTTGACGGCACTTAATGCTTTCTGGGATCAGTGTAGAAAAGTCTGTAGGAGAGTTAAAATACGTTCGGTCGGGATTGCGCCAGTAATATGTCGGTTACTTCTTGTAGGTGCCAGACGTGGCACGAGAAGTTGAGAGCGCCATCGATGGCCATCTTCTACATGTCATCTATCCATTAGCGGCAGGGCTATTATTCACGATGTTACCATAGCAATGGAGCGTTAAATTTTAGATTCAAAACGGAGCTATTTTAAATGAATATACAAGTCCCATGGAATTGTCGTGAATTTCATATTTGCTTTGGTCATAATACGTTAACTACAGAGTAAAAGCTAGATAAGGTAGAAATTAGATAGATTTATTCGACAATGAGTAAAGTTTACCGGTAGAAAGTCCTAGTATGTCATAATTAAATCCTCCGCGCTACTAGGTTTAATTCTCGGCTAAGTCTGCTGTATTCGCATTATCTGCTTTGTGTACCGTCATGAATACCGCACGTTTCGATCGTTGTTAATGCACGGAGAGCTCGTGGCATTGTTTATAACGTTACCGTACCTGTTTGTATCACACTGTCTTTCAAACGCCTGCCTCAGTAAATCAGCATTTAAGAAATGTGAAGTTGTTCTAACAGGAGCATAGCTGTTTCCACACTTAACGGTTTATAATATAAAGGCTAAGTAATGACACAACATTCCCGAAGAACAAATATTATCAAGATTGTCAGAAAAGATGTCGCGGTGGCCTTACACTGTACAAAAGAAGCATTTCTTTTTGCAGGTACAATTTTCGTCCTTATGTATACTTTCATTAAAATTTCCAGTGAAAGGCGACGAGCGAGACAGAAATCAAATTTACTACTCAGGTCTTAAGTTCCGATTGGTTTCTAAGTACAAGTTGTGCAAAATATTGCAATGACCTACTTCGTTTACGCGAAACAATATACCAAATAGAAACAACCCCCACCCCCCCTAAAAAAAAACAAAAACAGACAGACAAACAAACAAAGCAAAACAAATTTAAAACACCATGCATGTACATGCAGATATTAACAACAACCCCCCCCCCCCAAAAAAAAAAAAAAAAAAAAAAAAAAATTATATAAAATAGTGCTTCGGCGTGGAATCGAACCTAGGCAGACATGAGCATCAATATAATCTTAAATAAATTGTGATTACTTAGCGAGAAAAAGATGAATGCAAAATGTCAATAATTAATTTGAATTATTGTATTATAAAATTGAAGACAGAAAGCTAAAATTAACAAGAGATTACGCCTCATCGAGGCCATGGTTTCACTGAACGTTGAACATCAACCCAGTCCGAATCGACGTGAGCCCTCCATTGCAAGTCAGCTAGCCCACTTCTGGCCCGAAGGCCGGACTCTAAACGTAATCTCCCGGATGCTTTTGCGAACTAAGGGAGGATACGGAATTGGGATCCTAGGCCCGTGTAAAAATTCCACCTTGGCGATGCCATTATAAACAAAGCAGTGTCTGTCATCCGATCGGCGCGATTCACACAGCCTGACAACAAACACCGACGCGCAGTGCTGTCTTCCAACCGTTCAGGCCACCACGCCAGCCTGGTGATTCTTGGGTCGAAATAATACTTCCAGTTCCAGATTGTTCCAAAACAATGTGATATGAATGCATACCGTGCCCCAATTGGAGTATTGTACATTCGCACAAAAGTTTAACCGTGAAAGAAGAAACACGAAAAACAAAAAAACAAAAACACGAAAAAAAAACAACAAAAAAACACACGAAAAGACAAGTAAATTAAAAGCACACACAAGACGTAAAATGACTTAACGCAGTGCTTGTTTTGGCATATTTCCAGTCACCACGATCGTTTTGAATGCCTTGATGTGGAAGCACATAAATCAAAGTAGAGATGATGTGCAAATAAGGAGGATTGGAGGTGACACAGAGCATTTCATAAATTCTGTGTTTAAATCTGGATATGTTTCTCCGTGCGAGCAGACGGTTCAGTGTGCTTAACTTGCTCCTCTTCTAGCCCAAAGTCTAAACTGCGTCATGATATAGAAATGCGCATGCACCCTGACAGGCCAAGCCCTCAGATATCAACGGGGGAATGGGGGGGGGGGGGTCTGATATGTCAGTTGACAACTTCTAGCTATACTTTAGCGGACCCAAAACGTGACGGACTTATAGTGTGTAAGATAATGGAACGATTACTTCTGGTATGACACTTACAACAGCTATAAAATAGAAAGCTCCCGATGGATCTTTTAAAGTCCAAATTTTAAAGGGGGAAAAAAAAGAGGCAATATTTTGAGATAAAAAGACAACATTGTGAGATTTGGGGACACTGTTTTTCTTTCCTATGTCCTTATTAAGCCACCGTACAATGCTGACATATTGTGCACACACAATTAAACTGCCGCATGCAACCATCACAGTAGTCTACTGCTGTACACATGCAAGTAAAGGTTTAGTAGCTACAGCGTGATAATCTGACGTCTATCTTGTCCGTGCGCACATGCAAACAGTTATACAAGAGCGCTCACAAGAATATTCAGCACAAAATCAGAAGCGCGCGCTCCGAAATATTTGTCTGCATTGCATGCTGTACGTACATAATACCTCCGTGCGTGCGTGTGCGTTGATCTATATACGAGTGTTTACTATACCGTCACACACAGTGGATTTTCAATGGAAAATATTTGTTGTCATTTTGTAGGCGTCCATATCAACACGTACTGTACTGGGCAGTTCTCTCTTCGTTGCAAGCAGTGTGGTCTAGACGTTGGATATATCTTGACGTCGTTCCTCGCCTTAATTTAGTTGTTCGAACGACTACAATGACGGCCCGGGGTTGCAGAGAAGAAAAGGACGACATTTCAAGACATCGTAAACATAACGTGATTACGGTTAGTGATATTTTACATTATCTGAAGTTGTCTGTATGCATGTATGTCTGTCTGTGAAGTTAGCCTATGCATAGTCTGCAACGTATACCTAGTCTAGGCCTATCAGTATATATGCCTTACTTTTGACAACAGTTTTATGCACAACGAGAACAGTGTTACGTCATGGATATGTACCTATGAGCAACTGAGGCATTTTGACGGCACTTAATGCTTTCTGGGATCAGTGTAGAAAAGTCTGTAGGAGAGTTAAAATACGTTCGGTCGGGATTGCGCCAGTAATATGTCGGTTACTTCTTGTAGGTGCCAGACGTGGCACGAGAAGTTGAGAGCGCCATCGATGGCCATCTTCTACATGTCATCTATCCATTAGCGGCAGGGCTATTATTCACGATGTTACCATAGCAATGGAGCGTTAAATTTTAGATTCAAAACGGAGCTATTTTAAATGAATATACAAGTCCCATGGAATTGTCGTGAATTTCATATTTGCTTTGGTCATAATACGTTAACTACAGAGTAAAAGCTAGATAAGGTAGAAATTAGATAGATTTATTCGACAATGAGTAAAGTTTACCGGTAGAAAGTCCTAGTATGTCATAATTAAATCCTCCGCGCTACTAGGTTTAATTCTCGGCTAAGTCTGCTGTATTCGCATTATCTGCTTTGTGTACCGTCATGAATACCGCACGTTTCGATCGTTGTTAATGCACGGAGAGCTCGTGGCATTGTTTATAACGTTACCGTACCTGTTTGTATCACACTGTCTTTCAAACGCCTGCCTCAGTAAATCAGCATTTAAGAAATGTGAAGTTGTTCTAACAGGAGCATAGCTGTTTCCACACTTAACGGTTTATAATATAAAGGCTAAGTAATGACACAACATTCCCGAAGAACAAATATTATCAAGATTGTCAGAAAAGATGTCGCGGTGGCCTTACACTGTACAAAAGAAGCATTTCTTTTTGCAGGTACAATTTTCGTCCTTATGTATACTTTCATTAAAATTTCCAGTGAAAGGCGACGAGCGAGACAGAAATCAAATTTACTACTCAGGTCTTAAGTTCCGATTGGTTTCTAAGTACAAGTTGTGCAAAATATTGCAATGACCTACTTCGTTTACGCGAAACAATATACCAAATAGAAACAACCCCCACCCCCCCTAAAAAAAAACAAAAACAGACAGACAAACAAACAAAGCAAAACAAATTTAAAACACCATGCATGTACATGCAGATATTAACAACAACCCCCCCCCCCAAAAAAAAAAAAAAAAAAAAAAAAATTATATAAAATAGTGCTTCGGCGTGGAATCGAACCTAGGCAGACATGAGCATCAATATAATCTTAAATAAATTGTGATTACTTAGCGAGAAAAAGATGAATGCAAAATGTCAATAATTAATTTGAATTATTGTATTATAAAATTGAAGACAGAAAGCTAAAATTAACATGAGATTACGCCTCATCGAGGCCATGGTTTCACTGAACGTTGAACATCAACCCAGTCCGAATCGACGTGAGCCCTCCATTGCAAGTCAGCTAGCCCACTTCTGGCCCGAAGGCCGGACTCTAAACGTAATCTCCCGGATGCTTTTGCGAACTAAGGGAGGATACGGAATTGGGATCCTAGGCCCGTGTAAAAATTCCACCTTGGCGATGCCATTATAAACAAAGCAGTGTCTGTCATCCGATCGGCGCGATTCACACAGCCTGACAACAAACACCGACGCGCAGTGCTGTCTTCCAACCGTTCAGGCCACCACGCCAGCCTGGTGATTCTTGGGTCGAAATAATACTTCCAGTTCCAGATTGTTCCAAAACAATGTGATATGAATGCATACCGTGCCCCAATTGGAGTATTGTACATTCGCACAAAAGTTTAACCGTGAAAGAAGAAACACGAAAAACAAAAAAACAAAAACACGAAAAAAAAACAACAAAAAAACACACGAAAAGACAAGTAAATTAAAAGCACACACAAGACGTAAAATGACTTAACGCAGTGCTTGTTTTGGCATATTTCCAGTCACCACGATCGTTTTGAATGCCTTGATGTGGAAGCACATAAATCAAAGTAGAGATGATGTGCAAATAAGGAGGATTGGAGGTGACACAGAGCATTTCATAAATTCTGTGTTTAAATCTGGATATGTTTCTCCGTGCGAGCAGACGGTTCAGTGTGCTTAACTTGCTCCTCTTCTAGCCCAAAGTCTAAACTGCGTCATGATATAGAAATGCGCATGCACCCTGACAGGCCAAGCCCTCAGATATCAACGGGGGAATGGGGGGGGGGGGTCTGATATGTCAGTTGACAACTTCTAGCTATACTTTAGCGGACCCAAAACGTGACGGACTTATAGTGTGTAAGATAATGGAACGATTACTTCTGGTATGACACTTACAACAGCTATAAAATAGAAAGCTCCCGATGGATCTTTTAAAGTCCAAATTTTAAAGGGGGAAAAAAAAGAGGCAATATTTTGAGATAAAAAGACAACATTGTGAGATTTGGGGACACTGTTTTTCTTTCCTATGTCCTTATTAAGCCACCGTACAATGCTGACATATTGTGCACACACAATTAAACTGCCGCATGCAACCATCACAGTAGTCTACTGCTGTACACATGCAAGTAAAGGTTTAGTAGCTACAGCGTGATAATCTGACGTCTATCTTGTCCGTGCGCACATGCAAACAGTTATACAAGAGCGCTCACAAGAATATTCAGCACAAAATCAGAAGCGCGCGCTCCGAAATATTTGTCTGCATTGCATGCTGTACGTACATAATACCTCCGTGCGTGCGTGTGCGTTGATCTATATACGAGTGTTTACTATACCGTCACACACAGTGGATTTTCAATGGAAAATATTTGTTGTCATTTTGTAGGCGTCCATATCAACACGTACTGTACTGGGCAGTTCTCTCTTCGTTGCAAGCAGTGTGGTCTAGACGTTGGATATATCTTGACGTCGTTCCTCGCCTTAATTTAGTTGTTCGAACGACTACAATGACGGCCCGGGGTTGCAGAGAAGAAAAGGACGACATTTCAAGACATCGTAAACATAACGTGATTACGGTTAGTGATATTTTACATTATCTGAAGTTGTCTGTATGCATGTATGTCTGTCTGTGAAGTTAGCCTATGCATAGTCTGCAACGTATACCTAGTCTAGGCCTATCAGTATATATGCCTTACTTTTGACAACAGTTTTATGCACAACGAGAACAGTGTTACGTCATGGATATGTACCTATGAGCAACTGAGGCATTTTGACGGCACTTAATGCTTTCTGGGATCAGTGTAGAAAAGTCTGTAGGAGAGTTAAAATACGTTCGGTCGGGATTGCGCCAGTAATATGTCGGTTACTTCTTGTAGGTGCCAGACGTGGCACGAGAAGTTGAGAGCGCCATCGATGGCCATCTTCTACATGTCATCTATCCATTAGCGGCAGGGCTATTATTCACGATGTTACCATAGCAATGGAGCGTTAAATTTTAGATTCAAAACGGAGCTATTTTAAATGAATATACAAGTCCCATGGAATTGTCGTGAATTTCATATTTGCTTTGGTCATAATACGTTAACTACAGAGTAAAAGCTAGATAAGGTAGAAATTAGATAGATTTATTCGACAATGAGTAAAGTTTACCGGTAGAAAGTCCTAGTATGTCATAATTAAATCCTCCGCGCTACTAGGTTTAATTCTCGGCTAAGTCTGCTGTATTCGCATTATCTGCTTTGTGTACCGTCATGAATACCGCACGTTTCGATCGTTGTTAATGCACGGAGAGCTCGTGGCATTGTTTATAACGTTACCGTACCTGTTTGTATCACACTGTCTTTCAAACGCCTGCCTCAGTAAATCAGCATTTAAGAAATGTGAAGTTGTTCTAACAGGAGCATAGCTGTTTCCACACTTAACGGTTTATAATATAAAGGCTAAGTAATGACACAACATTCCCGAAGAACAAATATTATCAAGATTGTCAGAAAAGATGTCGCGGTGGCCTTACACTGTACAAAAGAAGCATTTCTTTTTGCAGGTACAATTTTCGTCCTTATGTATACTTTCATTAAAATTTCCAGTGAAAGGCGACGAGCGAGACAGAAATCAAATTTACTACTCAGGTCTTAAGTTCCGATTGGTTTCTAAGTACAAGTTGTGCAAAATATTGCAATGACCTACTTCGTTTACGCGAAACAATATACCAAATAGAAACAACCCCCACCCCCCCTAAAAAAAAACAAAAACAGACAGACAAACAAACAAAGCAAAACAAATTTAAAACACCATGCATGTACATGCAGATATTAACAACAACCCCCCCCCCCAAAAAAAAAAAAAAAAAAAAAAAAATTATATAAAATAGTGCTTCGGCGTGGAATCGAACCTAGGCAGACATGAGCATCAATATAATCTTAAATAAATTGTGATTACTTAGCGAGAAAAAGATGAATGCAAAATGTCAATAATTAATTTGAATTATTGTATTATAAAATTGAAGACAGAAAGCTAAAATTAACATGAGATTACGCCTCATCGAGGCCATGGTTTCACTGAACGTTGAACATCAACCCAGTCCGAATCGACGTGAGCCCTCCATTGCAAGTCAGCTAGCCCACTTCTGGCCCGAAGGCCGGACTCTAAACGTAATCTCCCGGATGCTTTTGCGAACTAAGGGAGGATACGGAATTGGGATCCTAGGCCCGTGTAAAAATTCCACCTTGGCGATGCCATTATAAACAAAGCAGTGTCTGTCATCCGATCGGCGCGATTCACACAGCCTGACAACAAACACCGACGCGCAGTGCTGTCTTCCAACCGTTCAGGCCACCACGCCAGCCTGGTGATTCTTGGGTCGAAATAATACTTCCAGTTCCAGATTGTTCCAAAACAATGTGATATGAATGCATACCGTGCCCCAATTGGAGTATTGTACATTCGCACAAAAGTTTAACCGTGAAAGAAGAAACACGAAAAACAAAAAAACAAAAACACGAAAAAAAAACAACAAAAAAACACACGAAAAGACAAGTAAATTAAAAGCACACACAAGACGTAAAATGACTTAACGCAGTGCTTGTTTTGGCATATTTCCAGTCACCACGATCGTTTTGAATGCCTTGATGTGGAAGCACATAAATCAAAGTAGAGATGATGTGCAAATAAGGAGGATTGGAGGTGACACAGAGCATTTCATAAATTCTGTGTTTAAATCTGGATATGTTTCTCCGTGCGAGCAGACGGTTCAGTGTGCTTAACTTGCTCCTCTTCTAGCCCAAAGTCTAAACTGCGTCATGATATAGAAATGCGCATGCACCCTGACAGGCCAAGCCCTCAGATATCAACGGGGGAATGGGGGGGGGGGGTCTGATATGTCAGTTGACAACTTCTAGCTATACTTTAGCGGACCCAAAACGTGACGGACTTATAGTGTGTAAGATAATGGAACGATTACTTCTGGTATGACACTTACAACAGCTATAAAATAGAAAGCTCCCGATGGATCTTTTAAAGTCCAAATTTTAAAGGGGGAAAAAAAAGAGGCAATATTTTGAGATAAAAAGACAACATTGTGAGATTTGGGGACACTGTTTTTCTTTCCTATGTCCTTATTAAGCCACCGTACAATGCTGACATATTGTGCACACACAATTAAACTGCCGCATGCAACCATCACAGTAGTCTACTGCTGTACACATGCAAGTAAAGGTTTAGTAGCTACAGCGTGATAATCTGACGTCTATCTTGTCCGTGCGCACATGCAAACAGTTATACAAGAGCGCTCACAAGAATATTCAGCACAAAATCAGAAGCGCGCGCTCCGAAATATTTGTCTGCATTGCATGCTGTACGTACATAATACCTCCGTGCGTGCGTGTGCGTTGATCTATATACGAGTGTTTACTATACCGTCACACACAGTGGATTTTCAATGGAAAATATTTGTTGTCATTTTGTAGGCGTCCATATCAACACGTACTGTACTGGGCAGTTCTCTCTTCGTTGCAAGCAGTGTGGTCTAGACGTTGGATATATCTTGACGTCGTTCCTCGCCTTAATTTAGTTGTTCGAACGACTACAATGACGGCCCGGGGTTGCAGAGAAGAAAAGGACGACATTTCAAGACATCGTAAACATAACGTGATTACGGTTAGTGATATTTTACATTATCTGAAGTTGTCTGTATGCATGTATGTCTGTCTGTGAAGTTAGCCTATGCATAGTCTGCAACGTATACCTAGTCTAGGCCTATCAGTATATATGCCTTACTTTTGACAACAGTTTTATGCACAACGAGAACAGTGTTACGTCATGGATATGTACCTATGAGCAACTGAGGCATTTTGACGGCACTTAATGCTTTCTGGGATCAGTGTAGAAAAGTCTGTAGGAGAGTTAAAATACGTTCGGTCGGGATTGCGCCAGTAATATGTCGGTTACTTCTTGTAGGTGCCAGACGTGGCACGAGAAGTTGAGAGCGCCATCGATGGCCATCTTCTACATGTCATCTATCCATTAGCGGCAGGGCTATTATTCACGATGTTACCATAGCAATGGAGCGTTAAATTTTAGATTCAAAACGGAGCTATTTTAAATGAATATACAAGTCCCATGGAATTGTCGTGAATTTCATATTTGCTTTGGTCATAATACGTTAACTACAGAGTAAAAGCTAGATAAGGTAGAAATTAGATAGATTTATTCGACAATGAGTAAAGTTTACCGGTAGAAAGTCCTAGTATGTCATAATTAAATCCTCCGCGCTACTAGGTTTAATTCTCGGCTAAGTCTGCTGTATTCGCATTATCTGCTTTGTGTACCGTCATGAATACCGCACGTTTCGATCGTTGTTAATGCACGGAGAGCTCGTGGCATTGTTTATAACGTTACCGTACCTGTTTGTATCACACTGTCTTTCAAACGCCTGCCTCAGTAAATCAGCATTTAAGAAATGTGAAGTTGTTCTAACAGGAGCATAGCTGTTTCCACACTTAACGGTTTATAATATAAAGGCTAAGTAATGACACAACATTCCCGAAGAACAAATATTATCAAGATTGTCAGAAAAGATGTCGCGGTGGCCTTACACTGTACAAAAGAAGCATTTCTTTTTGCAGGTACAATTTTCGTCCTTATGTATACTTTCATTAAAATTTCCAGTGAAAGGCGACGAGCGAGACAGAAATCAAATTTACTACTCAGGTCTTAAGTTCCGATTGGTTTCTAAGTACAAGTTGTGCAAAATATTGCAATGACCTACTTCGTTTACGCGAAACAATATACCAAATAGAAACAACCCCCACCCCCCCTAAAAAAAAAAAAAAACAGACAGACAAACAAACAAAGCAAAACAAATTTAAAACACCATGCATGTACATGCAGATATTAACAACAACCCCCCCCCCAAAAAAAAAAAAAAAAAAAATTATATAAAATAGTGCTTCGGCGTGGAATCGAACCTAGGCAGACATGAGCATCAATATAATCTTAAATAAATTGTGATTACTTAGCGAGAAAAAGATGAATGCAAAATGTCAATAATTAATTTGAATTATTGTATTATAAAATTGAAGACAGAAAGCTAAAATTAACAAGAGATTACGCCTCATCGAGGCCATGGTTTCACTGAACGTTGAACATCAACCCAGTCCGAATCGACGTGAGCCCTCCATTGCAAGTCAGCTAGCCCACTTCTGGCCCGAAGGCCGGACTCTAAACGTAATCTCCCGGATGCTTTTGCGAACTAAGGGAGGATACGGAATTGGGATCCTAGGCCCGTGTAAAAATTCCACCTTGGCGATGCCATTATAAACAAAGCAGTGTCTGTCATCCGATCGGCGCGATTCACACAGCCTGACAACAAACACCGACGCGCAGTGCTGTCTTCCAACCGTTCAGGCCACCACGCCAGCCTGGTGATTCTTGGGTCGAAATAATACTTCCAGTTCCAGATTGTTCCAAAACAATGTGATATGAATGCATACCGTGCCCCAATTGGAGTATTGTACATTCGCACAAAAGTTTAACCGTGAAAGAAGAAACACGAAAAACAAAAAAACAAAAACACGAAAAAAAAAACAACAAAAAAACACACGAAAAGACAAGTAAATTAAAAGCACACACAAGACGTAAAATGACTTAACGCAGTGCTTGTTTTGGCATATTTCCAGTCACCACGATCGTTTTGAATGCCTTGATGTGGAAGCACATAAATCAAAGTAGAGATGATGTGCAAATAAGGAGGATTGGAGGTGACACAGAGCATTTCATAAATTCTGTGTTTAAATCTGGATATGTTTCTCCGTGCGAGCAGACGGTTCAGTGTGCTTAACTTGCTCCTCTTCTAGCCCAAAGTCTAAACTGCGTCATGATATAGAAATGCGCATGCACCCTGACAGGCCAAGCCCTCAGATATCAACGGGGGAATGGGGGGGGGGGGTCTGATATGTCAGTTGACAACTTCTAGCTATACTTTAGCGGACCCAAAACGTGACGGACTTATAGTGTGTAAGATAATGGAACGATTACTTCTGGTATGACACTTACAACAGCTATAAAATAGAAAGCTCCCGATGGATCTTTTAAAGTCCAAATTTTAAAGGGGGAAAAAAAAGAGGCAATATTTTGAGATAAAAAGACAACATTGTGAGATTTGGGGACACTGTTTTTCTTTCCTATGTCCTTATTAAGCCACCGTACAATGCTGACATATTGTGCACACACAATTAAACTGCCGCATGCAACCATCACAGTAGTCTACTGCTGTACACATGCAAGTAAAGGTTTAGTAGCTACAGCGTGATAATCTGACGTCTATCTTGTCCGTGCGCACATGCAAACAGTTATACAAGAGCGCTCACAAGAATATTCAGCACAAAATCAGAAGCGCGCGCTCCGAAATATTTGTCTGCATTGCATGCTGTACGTACATAATACCTCCGTGCGCGCGTGTGCGTTGATCTATATACGAGTGTTTACTATACCGTCACACACAGTGGATTTTCAATGGAAAATATTTGTTGTCATTTTGTAGGCGTCCATATCAACACGTACTGTACTGGGCAGTTCTCTCTTCGTTGCAAGCAGTGTGGTCTAGACGTTGGATATATCTTGACGTCGTTCCTCGCCTTAATTTAGTTGTTCGAACGACTACAATGACGGCCCGGGGTTGCAGAGAAGAAAAGGACGACATTTCAAGACATCGTAAACATAACGTGATTACGGTTAGTGATATTTTACATTATCTGAAGTTGTCTGTATGCATGTATGTCTGTCTGTGAAGTTAGCCTATGCATAGTCTGCAACGTATACCTAGTCTAGGCCTATCAGTATATATGCCTTACTTTTGACAACAGTTTTATGCACAACGAGAACAGTGTTACGTCATGGATATGTACCTATGAGCAACTGAGGCATTTTGACGGCACTTAATGCTTTCTGGGATCAGTGTAGAAAAGTCTGTAGGAGAGTTAAAATACGTTCGGTCGGGATTGCGCCAGTAATATGTCGGTTACTTCTTGTAGGTGCCAGACGTGGCACGAGAAGTTGAGAGCGCCATCGATGGCCATCTTCTACATGTCATCTATCCATTAGCGGCAGGGCTATTATTCACGATGTTACCATAGCAATGGAGCGTTAAATTTTAGATTCAAAACGGAGCTATTTTAAATGAATATACAAGTCCCATGGAATTGTCGTGAATTTCATATTTGCTTTGGTCATAATACGTTAACTACAGAGTAAAAGCTAGATAAGGTAGAAATTAGATAGATTTATTCGACAATGAGTAAAGTTTACCGGTAGAAAGTCCTAGTATGTCATAATTAAATCCTCCGCGCTACTAGGTTTAATTCTCGGCTAAGTCTGCTGTATTCGCATTATCTGCTTTGTGTACCGTCATGAATACCGCACGTTTCGATCGTTGTTAATGCACGGAGAGCTCGTGGCATTGTTTATAACGTTACCGTACCTGTTTGTATCACACTGTCTTTCAAACGCCTGCCTCAGTAAATCAGCATTTAAGAAATGTGAAGTTGTTCTAACAGGAGCATAGCTGTTTCCACACTTAACGGTTTATAATATAAAGGCTAAGTAATGACACAACATTCCCGAAGAACAAATATTATCAAGATTGTCAGAAAAGATGTCGCGGTGGCCTTACACTGTACAAAAGAAGCATTTCTTTTTGCAGGTACAATTTTCGTCCTTATGTATACTTTCATTAAAATTTCCAGTGAAAGGCGACGAGCGAGACAGAAATCAAATTTACTACTCAGGTCTTAAGTTCCGATTGGTTTCTAAGTACAAGTTGTGCAAAATATTGCAATGACCTACTTCGTTTACGCGAAACAATATACCAAATAGAAACAACCCCCACCCCCCCCCCCCCTAAAAAAAAAAAAAACAGACAGACAAACAAACAAAGCAAAACAAATTTAAAACACCATGCATGTACATGCAGATATTAACAACAACCCCCCCCCCAAAAAAAAAAAAAAAAAAAAAATTATATAAAATAGTGCTTCGGCGTGGAATCGAACCTAGGCAGACATGAGCATCAATATAATCTTAAATAAATTGTGATTACTTAGCGAGAAAAAGATGAATGCAAAATGTCAATAATTAATTTGAATTATTGTATTATAAAATTGAAGACAGAAAGCTAAAATTAACAAGAGATTACGCCTCATCGAGGCCATGGTTTCACTGAACGTTGAACATCAACCCAGTCCGAATCGACGTGAGCCCTCCATTGCAAGTCAGCTAGCCCACTTCTGGCCCGAAGGCCGGACTCTAAACGTAATCTCCCGGATGCTTTTGCGAACTAAGGGAGGATACGGAATTGGGATCCTAGGCCCGTGTAAAAATTCCACCTTGGCGATGCCATTATAAACAAAGCAGTGTCTGTCATCCGATCGGCGCGATTCACACAGCCTGACAACAAACACCGACGCGCAGTGCTGTCTTCCAACAGTTCAGGCCACCACGCCAGCCTGGTGATTCTTGGGTCGAAATAATACTTCCAGTTCCAGATTGTTCCAAAACAATGTGATATGAATGCATACCGTGCCCCAATTGGAGTATTGTACATTCGCACAAAAGTTTAACCGTGAAAGAAGAAACACGAAAAACAAAAAAACAAAAACACGAAAAAAAAACAACAAAAAAACACACGAAAAGACAAGTAAATTAAAAGCACACACAAGACGTAAAATGACTTAACGCAGTGCTTGTTTTGGCATATTTCCAGTCACCACGATCGTTTTGAATGCCTTGATGTGGAAGCACATAAATCAAAGTAGAGATGATGTGCAAATAAGGAGGATTGGAGGTGACACAGAGCATTTCATAAATTCTGTGTTTAAATCTGGATATGTTTCTCCGTGCGAGCAGACGGTTCAGTGTGCTTAACTTGCTCCTCTTCTAGCCCAAAGTCTAAACTGCGTCATGATATAGAAATGCGCATGCACCCTGACAGGCCAAGCCCTCAGATATCAACGGGGGAATGGGGGGGGGGTCTGATATGTCAGTTGACAACTTCTAGCTATACTTTAGCGGACCCAAAACGTGACGGACTTATAGTGTGTAAGATAATGGAACGATTACTTCTGGTATGACACTTACAACAGCTATAAAATAGAAAGCTCCCGATGGATCTTTTAAAGTCCAAATTTTAAAGGGGGAAAAAAAAGAGGCAATATTTTGAGATAAAAAGACAACATTGTGAGATTTGGGGACACTGTTTTTCTTTCCTATGTCCTTATTAAGCCACCGTACAATGCTGACATATTGTGCACACACAATTAAACTGCCGCATGCAACCATCACAGTAGTCTACTGCTGTACACATGCAAGTAAAGGTTTAGTAGCTACAGCGTGATAATCTGACGTCTATCTTGTCCGTGCGCACATGCAAACAGTTATACAAGAGCGCTCACAAGAATATTCAGCACAAAATCAGAAGCGCGCGCTCCGAAATATTTGTCTGCATTGCATGCTGTACGTACATAATACCTCCGTGCGCGCGTGTGCGTTGATCTATATACGAGTGTTTACTATACCGTCACACACAGTGGATTTTCAATGGAAAATATTTGTTGTCATTTTGTAGGCGTCCATATCAACACGTACTGTACTGGGCAGTTCTCTCTTCGTTGCAAGCAGTGTGGTCTAGACGTTGGATATATCTTGACGTCGTTCCTCGCCTTAATTTAGTTGTTCGAACGACTACAATGACGGCCCGGGGTTGCAGAGAAGAAAAGGACGACATTTCAAGACATCGTAAACATAACGTGATTACGGTTAGTGATATTTTACATTATCTGAAGTTGTCTGTATGCATGTATGTCTGTCTGTGAAGTTAGCCTATGCATAGTCTGCAACGTATACCTAGTCTAGGCCTATCAGTATATATGCCTTACTTTTGACAACAGTTTTATGCACAACGAGAACAGTGTTACGTCATGGATATGTACCTATGAGCAACTGAGGCATTTTGACGGCACTTAATGCTTTCTGGGATCAGTGTAGAAAAGTCTGTAGGAGAGTTAAAATACGTTCGGTCG
Organism: Apostichopus japonicus; assembly: GCF_037975245.1. NCBI lineage: Eukaryota > Metazoa > Echinodermata > Holothuroidea > Aspidochirotida > Stichopodidae > Apostichopus > Apostichopus japonicus. The sequence goes on along the minus strand of NC_092574.1, from coordinate 2,177,827 downwards.
GGATTGCGCCAGTAATATGTCGGTTACTTCTTGTAGGTGCCAGACGTGGCACGAGAAGTTGAGAGCGCCATCGATGGCCATCTTCTACATGTCATCTATCCATTAGCGGCAGGGCTATTATTCACGATGTTACCATAGCAATGGAGCGTTAAATTTTAGATTCAAAACGGAGCTATTTTAAATGAATATACAAGTCCCATGGAATTGTCGTGAATTTCATATTTGCTTTGGTCATAATACGTTAACTACAGAGTAAAAGCTAGATAAGGTAGAAATTAGATAGATTTATTCGACAATGAGTAAAGTTTACCGGTAGAAAGTCCTAGTATGTCATAATTAAATCCTCCGCGCTACTAGGTTTAATTCTCGGCTAAGTCTGCTGTATTCGCATTATCTGCTTTGTGTACCGTCATGAATACCGCACGTTTCGATCGTTGTTAATGCACGGAGAGCTCGTGGCATTGTTTATAACGTTACCGTACCTGTTTGTATCACACTGTCTTTCAAACGCCTGCCTCAGTAAATCAGCATTTAAGAAATGTGAAGTTGTTCTAACAGGAGCATAGCTGTTTCCACACTTAACGGTTTATAATATAAAGGCTAAGTAATGACACAACATTCCCGAAGAACAAATATTATCAAGATTGTCAGAAAAGATGTCGCGGTGGCCTTACACTGTACAAAAGAAGCATTTCTTTTTGCAGGTACAATTTTCGTCCTTATGTATACTTTCATTAAAATTTCCAGTGAAAGGCGACGAGCGAGACAGAAATCAAATTTACTACTCAGGTCTTAAGTTCCGATTGGTTTCTAAGTACAAGTTGTGCAAAATATTGCAATGACCTACTTCGTTTACGCGAAACAATATACCAAATAGAAACAACCCCCACCCCTCCCCTAAAAAAAAAAAAAAACAGACAGACAAACAAACAAAGCAAAACAAATTTAAAACACCATGCATGTACATGCAGATATTAACAACAACCCCCCCCCCCAAAAAAAAAAAAAAAAAAAAATTATATAAAATAGTGCTTCGGCGTGGAATCGAACCTAGGCAGACATGAGCATCAATATAATCTTAAATAAATTGTGATTACTTAGCGAGAAAAAGATGAATGCAAAATGTCAATAATTAATTTGAATTATTGTATTATAAAATTGAAGACAGAAAGCTAAAATTAACAAGAGATTACGCCTCATCGAGGCCATGGTTTCACTGAACGTTGAACATCAACCCAGTCCGAATCGACGTGAGCCCTCCATTGCAAGTCAGCTAGCCCACTTCTGGCCCGAAGGCCGGACTCTAAACGTAATCTCCCGGATGCTTTTGCGAACTAAGGGAGGATACGGAATTGGGATCCTAGGCCCGTGTAAAAATTCCACCTTGGCGATGCCATTATAAACAAAGCAGTGTCTGTCATCCGATCGGCGCGATTCACACAGCCTGACAACAAACACCGACGCGCAGTGCTGTCTTCCAACAGTTCAGGCCACCACGCCAGCCTGGTGATTCTTGGGTCGAAATAATACTTCCAGTTCCAGATTGTTCCAAAACAATGTGATATGAATGCATACCGTGCCCCAATTGGAGTATTGTACATTCGCACAAAAGTTTAACCGTGAAAGAAGAAACACGAAAAACAAAAAAACAAAAACACGAAAAAAAAACAACAAAAAAACACACGAAAAGACAAGTAAATTAAAAGCACACACAAGACGTAAAATGACTTAACGCAGTGCTTGTTTTGGCATATTTCCAGTCACCACGATCGTTTTGAATGCCTTGATGTGGAAGCACATAATTCAAAGTAGACATGATGTGCAAATAAGGAGGATTGGAGGTGACACAGAGCATTTCATAAATTCTGTGTTTAAATCTGGATATGTTTCTCCGTGCGAGCAGACGGTTCAGTGTGCTTAACTTGCTCCTCTTCTAGCCCAAAGTCTAAACTGCGTCATGATATAGAAATGCGCATGCACCCTGACAGGCCAAGCCCTCAGATATCAACGGGGGAAGGGGGGGGGGGTCTGATATGTCAGTTGACAACTTCTAGCTATACTTTAGCGGACCCAAAACGTGACGGACTTATAGTGTGTAAGATAATGGAACGATTACTTCTGGTATGACACTTACAACAGCTATAAAATAGAAAGCTCCCGATGGATCTTTTAAAGTCCAAATTTTAAAGGGGGAAAAAAAAGAGGCAATATTTTGAGATAAAAAGACAACATTGTGAGATTTGGGGACACTGTTTTTCTTTCCTATGTCCTTATTAAGCCACCGTACAATGCTGACATATTGTGCACACACAATTAAACTGCCGCATGCAACCATCACAGTAGTCTACTGCTGTACACATGCAAGTAAAGGTTTAGTAGCTACAGCGTGATAATCTGACGTCTATCTTGTCCGTGCGCACATGCAAACAGTTATACAAGAGCGCTCACAAGAATATTCAGCACAAAATCAGAAGCGCGCGCTCCGAAATATTTGTCTGCATTGCATGCTGTACGTACATAATACCTCCGTGCGCGCGTGTGCGTTGATCTATATACGAGTGTTTACTATACCGTCACACACAGTGGATTTTCAATGGAAAATATTTGTTGTCATTTTGTAGGCGTCCATATCAACACGTACTGTACTGGGCAGTTCTCTCTTCGTTGCAAGCAGTGTGGTCTAGACGTTGGATATATCTTGACGTCGTTCCTCGCCTTAATTTAGTTGTTCGAACGACTACAATGACGGCCCGGGGTTGCAGAGAAGAAAAGGACGACATTTCAAGACATCGTAAACATAACGTGATTACGGTTAGTGATATTTTACATTATCTGAAGTTGTCTGTATGCATGTATGTCTGTCTGTGAAGTTAGCCTATGCATAGTCTGCAACGTATACCTAGTCTAGGCCTATCAGTATATATGCCTTACTTTTGACAACAGTTTTATGCACAACGAGAACAGTGTTACGTCATGGATATGTACCTATGAGCAACTGAGGCATTTTGACGGCACTTAATGCTTTCTGGGATCAGTGTAGAAAAGTCTGTAGGAGAGTTAAAATACGTTCGGTCGGGATTGCGCCAGTAATATGTCGGTTACTTCTTGTAGGTGCCAGACGTGGCACGAGAAGTTGAGAGCGCCATCGATGGCCATCTTCTACATGTCATCTATCCATTAGCGGCAGGGCTATTATTCACGATGTTACCATAGCAATGGAGCGTTAAATTTTAGATTCAAAACGGAGCTATTTTAAATGAATATACAAGTCCCATGGAATTGTCGTGAATTTCATATTTGCTTTGGTCATAATACGTTAACTACAGAGTAAAAGCTAGATAAGGTAGAAATTAGATAGATTTATTCGACAATGAGTAAAGTTTACCGGTAGAAAGTCCTAGTATGTCATAATTAAATCCTCCGCGCTACTAGGTTTAATTCTCGGCTAAGTCTGCTGTATTCGCATTATCTGCTTTGTGTACCGTCATGAATACCGCACGTTTCGATCGTTGTTAATGCACGGAGAGCTCGTGGCATTGTTTATAACGTTACCGTACCTGTTTGTATCACACTGTCTTTCAAACGCCTGCCTCAGTAAATCAGCATTTAAGAAATGTGAAGTTGTTCTAACAGGAGCATAGCTGTTTCCACACTTAACGGTTTATAATATAAAGGCTAAGTAATGACACAACATTCCCGAAGAACAAATATTATCAAGATTGTCAGAAAAGATGTCGCGGTGGCCTTACACTGTACAAAAGAAGCATTTCTTTTTGCAGGTACAATTTTCGTCCTTATGTATACTTTCATTAAAATTTCCAGTGAAAGGCGACGAGCGAGACAGAAATCAAATTTACTACTCAGGTCTTAAGTTCCGATTGGTTTCTAAGTACAAGTTGTGCAAAATATTGCAATGACCTACTTCGTTTACGCGAAACAATATACCAAATAGAAACAACCCCCACCCCCCCCCCTAAAAAAAAAAAAAACAGACAGACAGACAAACAAACAAAGCAAAACAAATTTAAAACACCATGCATGTACATGCAGATATTAACAACAACCCCCCCCCCCAAAAAAAAAAAAAAAAAAAAAAAAAATTATATAAAATAGTGCTTCGGCGTGGAATCGAACCTAGGCAGACATGAGCATCAATATAATCTTAAATAAATTGTGATTACTTAGCGAGAAAAAGATGAATGCAAAATGTCAATAATTAATTTGAATTATTGTATTATAAAATTGAAGACAGAAAGCTAAAATTAACAAGAGATTACGCCTCATCGAGGCCATGGTTTCACTGAACGTTGAACATCAACCCAGTCCGAATCGACGTGAGCCCTCCATTGCAAGTCAGCTAGCCCACTTCTGGCCCGAAGGCCGGACTCTAAACGTAATCTCCCGGATGCTTTTGCGAACTAAGGGAGGATACGGAATTGGGATCCTAGGCCCGTGTAAAAATTCCACCTTGGCGATGCCATTATAAACAAAGCAGTGTCTGTCATCCGATCGGCGCGATTCACACAGCCTGACAACAAACACCGACGCGCAGTGCTGTCTTCCAACCGTTCAGGCCACCACGCCAGCCTGGTGATTCTTGGGTCGAAATAATACTTCCAGTTCCAGATTGTTCCAAAACAATGTGATATGAATGCATACCGTGCCCCAATTGGAGTATTGTACATTCGCACAAAAGTTTAACCGTGAAAGAAGAAACACGAAAAACAAAAAAACAAAAACACGAAAAAAAAACAACAAAAAAACACACGAAAAGACAAGTAAATTAAAAGCACACACAAGACGTAAAATGACTTAACGCAGTGCTTGTTTTGGCATATTTCCAGTCACCACGATCGTTTTGAATGCCTTGATGTGGAAGCACATAAATCAAAGTAGAGATGATGTGCAAATAAGGAGGATTGGAGGTGACACAGAGCATTTCATAAATTCTGTGTTTAAATCTGGATATGTTTCTCCGTGCGAGCAGACGGTTCAGTGTGCTTAACTTGCTCCTCTTCTAGCCCAAAGTCTAAACTGCGTCATGATATAGAAATGCGCATGCACCCTGACAGGCCAAGCCCTCAGATATCAACGGGGGAATGGGGGGGGGGGTCTGATATGTCAGTTGACAACTTCTAGCTATACTTTAGCGGACCCAAAACGTGACGGACTTATAGTGTGTAAGATAATGGAACGATTACTTCTGGTATGACACTTACAACAGCTATAAAATAGAAAGCTCCCGATGGATCTTTTAAAGTCCAAATTTTAAAGGGGGAAAAAAAAGAGGCAATATTTTGAGATAAAAAGACAACATTGTGAGATTTGGGGACACTGTTTTTCTTTCCTATGTCCTTATTAAGCCACCGTACAATGCTGACATATTGTGCACACACAATTAAACTGCCGCATGCAACCATCACAGTAGTCTACTGCTGTACACATGCAAGTAAAGGTTTAGTAGCTACAGCGTGATAATCTGACGTCTATCTTGTCCGTGCGCACATGCAAACAGTTATACAAGAGCGCTCACAAGAATATTCAGCACAAAATCAGAAGCGCGCGCTCCGAAATATTTGTCTGCATTGCATGCTGTACGTACATAATACCTCCGTGCGCGCGTGTGCGTTGATCTATATACGAGTGTTTACTATACCGTCACACACAGTGGATTTTCAATGGAAAATATTTGTTGTCATTTTGTAGGCGTCCATATCAACACGTACTGTACTGGGCAGTTCTCTCTTCGTTGCAAGCAGTGTGGTCTAGACGTTGGATATATCTTGACGTAGTTCCTCGCCTTAATTTAGTTGTTCGAACGACTACAATGACGGCCCGGGGTTGCAGAGAAGAAAAGGACGACATTTCAAGACATCGTAAACATAACGTGATTACGGTTAGTGATATTTTACATTATCTGAAGTTGTCTGTATGCATGTATGTCTGTCTGTGAAGTTAGCCTATGCATAGTCTGCAACGTATACCTAGTCTAGGCCTATCAGTATATATGCCTTACTTTTGACAACAGTTTTATGCACAACGAGAACAGTGTTACGTCATGGATATGTACCTCTGAGCAACTGAGGCATTTTGACGGCACTTAATGCTTTCTGGGATCAGTGTAGAAAAGTCTGTAGGAGAGTTAAAATACGTTCGGTCGGGATTGCGCCAGTAATATGTCGGTTACTTCTTGTAGGTGCCAGACGTGGCACGAGAAGTTGAGAGCGCCATCGATGGCCATCTTCTACATGTCATCTATCCATTAGCGGCAGGGCTATTATTCACGATGTTACCATAGCAATGGAGCGTTAAATTTTAGATTCAAAACGGAGCTATTTTAAATGAATATACAAGTCCCATGGAATTGTCGTGAATTTCATATTTGCTTTGGTCATAATACGTTAACTACAGAGTAAAAGCTAGATAAGGTAGAAATTAGATAGATTTATTCGACAATGAGTAAAGTTTACCGGTAGAAAGTCCTAGTATGTCATAATTAAATCCTCCGCGCTACTAGGTTTAATTCTCGGCTAAGTCTGCTGTATTCGCATTATCTGCTTTGTGTACCGTCATGAATACCGCACGTTTCGATCGTTGTTAATGCACGGAGAGCTCGTGGCATTGTTTATAACGTTACCGTACCTGTTTGTATCACACTGTCTTTCAAACGCCTGCCTCAGTAAATCAGCATTTAAGAAATGTGAAGTTGTTCTAACAGGAGCATAGCTGTTTCCACACTTAACGGTTTATAATATAAAGGCTAAGTAATGACACAACATTCCCGAAGAACAAATATTATCAAGATTGTCAGAAAAGATGTCGCGGTGGCCTTACACTGTACAAAAGAAGCATTTCTTTTTGCAGGTACAATTTTCGTCCTTATGTATACTTTCATTAAAATTTCCAGTGAAAGGCGACGAGCGAGACAGAAATCAAATTTACTACTCAGGTCTTAAGTTCCGATTGGTTTCTAAGTACAAGTTGTGCAAAATATTGCAATGACCTACTTCGTTTACGCGAAACAATATACCAAATAGAAACAACCCCCACCCCCCCCCCCCTAAAAAAAAAAAAAAACAGACAGACAGACAAACAAACAAAGCAAAACAAATTTAAAACACCATGCATGTACATGCAGATATTAACAACAACCCCCCCCCCCAAAAAAAAATAAATAAAAAAAAAAATTATATAAAATAGTGCTTCGGCGTGGAATCGAACCTAGGCAGACATGAGCATCAATATAATCTTAAATAAATTGTGATTACTTAGCGAGAAAAAGATGAATGCAAAATGTCAATAATTAATTTGAATTATTGTATTATAAAATTGAAGACAGAAAGCTAAAATTAACAAGAGATTACGCCTCATCGAGGCCATGGTTTCACTGAACGTTGAACATCAACCCAGTCCGAATCGACGTGAGCCCTCCATTGCAAGTCAGCTAGCCCACTTCTGGCCCGAAGGCCGGACTCTAAACGTAATCTCCCGGATGCTTTTGCGAACTAAGGGAGGATACGGAATTGGGATCCTAGGCCCGTGTAAAAATTCCACCTTGGCGATGCCATTATAAACAAAGCAGTGTCTGTCATCCGATCGGCGCGATTCACACAGCCTGACAACAAACACCGACGCGCAGTGCTGTCTTCCAACCGTTCAGGCCACCACGCCAGCCTGGTGATTCTTGGGTCGAAATAATACTTCCAGTTCCAGATTGTTCCAAAACAATGTGATATGAATGCATACCGTGCCCCAATTGGAGTATTGTACATTCGCACAAAAGTTTAACCGTGAAAGAAGAAACACGAAAAACAAAAAAACAAAAACACGAAAAAAAAACAACAAAAAAACACACGAAAAGACAAGTAAATTAAAAGCACACACAAGACGTAAAATGACTTAACGCAGTGCTTGTTTTGGCATATTTCCAGTCACCACGATCGTTTTGAATGCCTTGATGTGGAAGCACATAAATCAAAGTAGAGATGATGTGCAAATAAGGAGGATTGGAGGTGACACAGAGCATTTCATAAATTCTGTGTTTAAATCTGGATATGTTTCTCCGTGCGAGCAGACGGTTCAGTGTGCTTAACTTGCTCCTCTTCTAGCCCAAAGTCTAAACTGCGTCATGATATAGAAATGCGCATGCACCCTGACAGGCCAAGCCCTCAGATATCAACGGGGGAATGGGGGGGGGGTCTGATATGTCAGTTGACAACTTCTAGCTATACTTTAGCGGACCCAAAACGTGACGGACTTATAGTGTGTAAGATAATGGAACGATTACTTCTGGTATGACACTTACAACAGCTATAAAATAGAAAGCTCCCGATGGATCTTTTAAAGTCCAAATTTTAAAGGGGGAAAAAAAAGAGGCAATATTTTGAGATAAAAAGACAACATTGTGAGATTTGGGGACACTGTTTTTCTTTCCTATGTCCTTATTAAGCCACCGTACAATGCTGACATATTGTGCACACACAATTAAACTGCCGCATGCAACCATCACAGTAGTCTACTGCTGTACACATGCAAGTAAAGGTTTAGTAGCTACAGCGTGATAATCTGACGTCTATCTTGTCCGTGCGCACATGCAAACAGTTATACAAGAGCGCTCACAAGAATATTCAGCACAAAATCAGAAGCGCGCGCTCCGAAATATTTGTCTGCATTGCATGCTGTACGTACATAATACCTCCGTGCGCGCGTGTGCGTTGATCTATATACGAGTGTTTACTATACCGTCACACACAGTGGATTTTCAATGGAAAATATTTGTTGTCATTTTGTAGGCGTCCATATCAACACGTACTGTACTGGGCAGTTCTCTCTTCGTTGCAAGCAGTGTGGTCTAGACGTTGGATATATCTTGACGTAGTTCCTCGCCTTAATTTAGTTGTTCGAACGACTACAATGACGGCCCGGGGTTGCAGAGAAGAAAAGGACGACATTTCAAGACATCGTAAACATAACGTGATTACGGTTAGTGATATTTTACATTATCTGAAGTTGTCTGTATGCATGTATGTCTGTCTGTGAAGTTAGCCTATGCATAGTCTGCAACGTATACCTAGTCTAGGCCTATCAGTATATATGCCTTACTTTTGACAACAGTTTTATGCACAACGAGAACAGTGTTACGTCATGGATATGTACCTCTGAGCAACTGAGGCATTTTGACGGCACTTAATGCTTTCTGGGATCAGTGTAGAAAAGTCTGTAGGAGAGTTAAAATACGTTCGGTCGGGATTGCGCCAGTAATATGTCGGTTACTTCTTGTAGGTGCCAGACGTGGCACGAGAAGTTGAGAGCGCCATCGATGGCCATCTTCTACATGTCATCTATCCATTAGCGGCAGGGCTATTATTCACGATGTTACCATAGCAATGGAGCGTTAAATTTTAGATTCAAAACGGAGCTATTTTAAATGAATATACAAGTCCCATGGAATTGTCGTGAATTTCATATTTGCTTTGGTCATAATACGTTAACTACAGAGTAAAAGCTAGATAAGGTAGAAATTAGATAGATTTATTCGACAATGAGTAAAGTTTACCGGTAGAAAGTCCTAGTATGTCATAATTAAATCCTCCGCGCTACTAGGTTTAATTCTCGGCTAAGTCTGCTGTATTCGCATTATCTGCTTTGTGTACCGTCATGAATACCGCACGTTTCGATCGTTGTTAATGCACGGAGAGCTCGTGGCATTGTTTATAACGTTACCGTACCTGTTTGTATCACACTGTCTTTCAAACGCCTGCCTCAGTAAATCAGCATTTAAGAAATGTGAAGTTGTTCTAACAGGAGCATAGCTGTTTCCACACTTAACGGTTTATAATATAAAGGCTAAGTAATGACACAACATTCCCGAAGAACAAATATTATCAAGATTGTCAGAAAAGATGTCGCGGTGGCCTTACACTGTACAAAAGAAGCATTTCTTTTTGCAGGTACAATTTTCGTCCTTATGTATACTTTCATTAAAATTTCCAGTGAAAGGCGACGAGCGAGACAGAAATCAAATTTACTACTCAGGTCTTAAGTTCCGATTGGTTTCTAAGTACAAGTTGTGCAAAATATTGCAATGACCTACTTCGTTTACGCGAAACAATATACCAAATAGAAACAACCCCCACCCCCCCCCCCTAAAAAAAAAAAAAAACAGACAGACAGACAAACAAACAAAGCAAAACAAATTTAAAACACCATGCATGTACATGCAGATATTAACAACAACCCCCCCCCCCAAAAAAAAATAAATAAAAAAAAAAATTATATAAAATAGTGCTTCGGCGTGGAATCGAACCTAGGCAGACATGAGCATCAATATAATCTTAAATAAATTGTGATTACTTAGCGAGAAAAAGATGAATGCAAAATGTCAATAATTAATTTGAATTATTGTATTATAAAATTGAAGACAGAAAGCTAAAATTAACAAGAGATTACGCCTCATCGAGGCCATGGTTTCACTGAACGTTGAACATCAACCCAGTCCGAATCGACGTGAGCCCTCCATTGCAAGTCAGCTAGCCCACTTCTGGCCCGAAGGCCGGACTCTAAACGTAATCTCCCGGATGCTTTTGCGAACTAAGGGAGGATACGGAATTGGGATCCTAGGCCCGTGTAAAAATTCCACCTTGGCGATGCCATTATAAACAAAGCAGTGTCTGTCATCCGATCGGCGCGATTCACACAGCCTGACAACAAACACCGACGCGCAGTGCTGTCTTCCAACCGTTCAGGCCACCACGCCAGCCTGGTGATTCTTGGGTCGAAATAATACTTCCAGTTCCAGATTGTTCCAAAACAATGTGATATGAATGCATACCGTGCCCCAATTGGAGTATTGTACATTCGCACAAAAGTTTAACCGTGAAAGAAGAAACACGAAAAACAAAAAAACAAAAACACGAAAAAAAAACAACAAAAAAACACACGAAAAGACAAGTAAATTAAAAGCACACACAAGACGTAAAATGACTTAACGCAGTGCTTGTTTTGGCATATTTCCAGTCACCACGATCGTTTTGAATGCCTTGATGTGGAAGCACATAAATCAAAGTAGAGATGATGTGCAAATAAGGAGGATTGGAGGTGACACAGAGCATTTCATAAATTCTGTGTTTAAATCTGGATATGTTTCTCCGTGCGAGCAGACGGTTCAGTGTGCTTAACTTGCTCCTCTTCTAGCCCAAAGTCTAAACTGCGTCATGATATAGAAATGCGCATGCACCCTGACAGGCCAAGCCCTCAGATATCAACGGGGGAATGGGGGGGGGGGGGTCTGATATGTCAGTTGACAACTTCTAGCTATACTTTAGCGGACCCAAAACGTGACGGACTTATAGTGTGTAAGATAATGGAACGATTACTTCTGGTATGACACTTACAACAGCTATAAAATAGAAAGCTCCCGATGGATCTTTTAAAGTCCAAATTTTAAAGGGGGAAAAAAAAGAGGCAATATTTTGAGATAAAAAGACAACATTGTGAGATTTGGGGACACTGTTTTTCTTTCCTATGTCCTTATTAAGCCACCGTACAATGCTGACATATTGTGCACACACAATTAAACTGCCGCATGCAACCATCACAGTAGTCTACTGCTGTACACATGCAAGTAAAGGTTTAGTAGCTACAGCGTGATAATCTGACGTCTATCTTGTCCGTGCGCACATGCAAACAGTTATACAAGAGCGCTCACAAGAATATTCAGCACAAAATCAGAAGCGCGCGCTCCGAAATATTTGTCTGCATTGCATGCTGTACGTACATAATACCTCCGTGCGCGCGTGTGCGTTGATCTATATACGAGTGTTTACTATACCGTCACACACAGTGGATTTTCAATGGAAAATATTTGTTGTCATTTTGTAGGCGTCCATATCAACACGTACTGTACTGGGCAGTTCTCTCTTCGTTGCAAGCAGTGTGGTCTAGACGTTGGATATATCTTGACGTAGTTCCTCGCCTTAATTTAGTTGTTCGAACGACTACAATGACGGCCCGGGGTTGCAGAGAAGAAAAGGACGACATTTCAAGACATCGTAAACATAACGTGATTACGGTTAGTGATATTTTACATTATCTGAAGTTGTCTGTATGCATGTATGTCTGTCTGTGAAGTTAGCCTATGCATAGTCTGCAACGTATACCTAGTCTAGGCCTATCAGTATATATGCCTTACTTTTGACAACAGTTTTATGCACAACGAGAACAGTGTTACGTCATGGATATGTACCTCTGAGCAACTGAGGCATTTTGACGGCACTTAATGCTTTCTGGGATCAGTGTAGAAAAGTCTGTAGGAGAGTTAAAATACGTTCGGTCGGGATTGCGCCAGTAATATGTCGGTTACTTCTTGTAGGTGCCAGACGTGGCACGAGAAGTTGAGAGCGCCATCGATGGCCATCTTCTACATGTCATCTATCCATTAGCGGCAGGGCTATTATTCACGATGTTACCATAGCAATGGAGCGTTAAATTTTAGATTCAAAACGGAGCTATTTTAAATGAATATACAAGTCCCATGGAATTGTCGTGAATTTCATATTTGCTTTGGTCATAATACGTTAACTACAGAGTAAAAGCTAGATAAGGTAGAAATTAGATAGATTTATTCGACAATGAGTAAAGTTTACCGGTAGAAAGTCCTAGTATGTCATAATTAAATCCTCCGCGCTACTAGGTTTAATTCTCGGCTAAGTCTGCTGTATTCGCATTATCTGCTTTGTGTACCGTCATGAATACCGCACGTTTCGATCGTTGTTAATGCACGGAGAGCTCGTGGCATTGTTTATAACGTTACCGTACCTGTTTGTATCACACTGTCTTTCAAACGCCTGCCTCAGTAAATCAGCATTTAAGAAATGTGAAGTTGTTCTAACAGGAGCATAGCTGTTTCCACACTTAACGGTTTATAATATAAAGGCTAAGTAATGACACAACATTCCCGAAGAACAAATATTATCAAGATTGTCAGAAAAGATGTCGCGGTGGCCTTACACTGTACAAAAGAAGCATTTCTTTTTGCAGGTACAATTTTCGTCCTTATGTATACTTTCATTAAAATTTCCAGTGAAAGGCGACGAGCGAGACAGAAATCAAATTTACTACTCAGGTCTTAAGTTCCGATTGGTTTCTAAGTACAAGTTGTGCAAAATATTGCAATGACCTACTTCGTTTACGCGAAACAATATACCAAATAGAAACAACCCCCACCCCCCCCTAAAAAAAAAAAAAAAACAGACAGACAAACAAACAAAGCAAAACAAATTTAAAACACCATGCATGTACATGCAGATATTAACAACAACCCCCCCCCCCCAAAAAAAAAAAAAAAAAAAAAAAAAAAAATTATATAAAATAGTGCTTCGGCGTGGAATCGAACCTAGGCAGACATGAGCATCAATATAATCTTAAATAAATTGTGATTACTTAGCGAGAAAAAGATGAATGCAAAATGTCAATAATTAATTTGAATTATTGTATTATAAAATTGAAGACAGAAAGCTAAAATTAACAAGAGATTACGCCTCATCGAGGCCATGGTTTCACTGAACGTTGAACATCAACCCAGTCCGAATCGACGTGAGCCCTCCATTGCAAGTCAGCTAGCCCACTTCTGGCCCGAAGGCCGGACTCTAAACGTAATCTCCCGGATGCTTTTGCGAACTAAGGGAGGATACGGAATTGGGATCCTAGGCCCGTGTAAAAATTCCACCTTGGCGATGCCATTATAAACAAAGCAGTGTCTGTCATCCGATCGGCGCGATTCACACAGCCTGACAACAAACACCGACGCGCAGTGCTGTCTTCCAACCGTTCAGGCCACCACGCCAGCCTGGTGATTCTTGGGTCGAAATAATACTTCCAGTTCCAGATTGTTCCAAAACAATGTGATATGAATGCATACCGTGCCCCAATTGGAGTATTGTACATTCGCACAAAAGTTTAACCGTGAAAGAAGAAACACGAAAAACAAAAAAACAAAAACACGAAAAAAAAAACAACAAAAAAACACACGAAAAGACAAGTAAATTAAAAGCACACACAAGACGTAAAATGACTTAACGCAGTGCTTGTTTTGGCATATTTCCAGTCACCACGATCGTTTTGAATGCCTTGATGTGGAAGCACATAAATCAAAGTAGAGATGATGTGCAAATAAGGAGGATTGGAGGTGACACAGAGCATTTCATAAATTCTGTGTTTAAATCTGGATATGTTTCTCCGTGCGAGCAGACGGTTCAGTGTGCTTAACTTGCTCCTCTTCTAGCCCAAAGTCTAAACTGCGTCATGATATAGAAATGCGCATGCACCCTGACAGGCCAAGCCCTCAGATATCAACGGGGGAATGGGGGGGGGGTCTGATATGTCAGTTGACAACTTCTAGCTATACTTTAGCGGACCCAAAACGTGACGGACTTATAGTGTGTAAGATAATGGAACGATTACTTCTGGTATGACACTTACAACAGCTATAAAATAGAAAGCTCCCGATGGATCTTTTAAAGTCCAAATTTTAAAGGGGGAAAAAAAAGAGGCAATATTTTGAGATAAAAAGACAACATTGTGAGATTTGGGGACACTGTTTTTCTTTCCTATGTCCTTATTAAGCCACCGTACAATGCTGACATATTGTGCACACACAATTAAACTGCCGCATGCAACCATCACAGTAGTCTACTGCTGTACACATGCAAGTAAAGGTTTAGTAGCTACAGCGTGATAATCTGACGTCTATCTTGTCCGTGCGCACATGCAAACAGTTATACAAGAGCGCTCACAAGAATATTCAGCACAAAATCAGAAGCGCGCGCTCCGAAATATTTGTCTGCATTGCATGCTGTACGTACATAATACCTCCGTGCGCGCGTGTGCGTTGATCTATATACGAGTGTTTACTATACCGTCACACACAGTGGATTTTCAATGGAAAATATTTGTTGTCATTTTGTAGGCGTCCATATCAACACGTACTGTACTGGGCAGTTCTCTCTTCGTTGCAAGCAGTGTGGTCTAGACGTTGGATATATCTTGACGTCGTTCCTCGCCTTAATTTAGTTGTTCGAACGACTACAATGACGGCCCGGGGTTGCAGAGAAGAAAAGGACGACATTTCAAGACATCGTAAACATAACGTGATTACGGTTAGTGATATTTTACATTATCTGAAGTTGTCTGTATGCATGTATGTCTGTCTGTGAAGTTAGCCTATGCATAGTCTGCAACGTATACCTAGTCTAGGCCTATCAGTATATATGCCTTACTTTTGACAACAGTTTTATGCACAACGAGAACAGTGTTACGTCATGGATATGTACCTATGAGCAACTGAGGCATTTTGACGGCACTTAATGCTTTCTGGGATCAGTGTAGAAAAGTCTGTAGGAGAGTTAAAATACGTTCGGTCGGGATTGCGCCAGTAATATGTCGGTTACTTCTTGTAGGTGCCAGACGTGGCACGAGAAGTTGAGAGCGCCATCGATGGCCATCTTCTACATGTCATCTATCCATTAGCGGCAGGGCTATTATTCACGATGTTACCATAGCAATGGAGCGTTAAATTTTAGATTCAAAACGGAGCTATTTTAAATGAATATACAAGTCCCATGGAATTGTCGTGAATTTCATATTTGCTTTGGTCATAATACGTTAACTACAGAGTAAAAGCTAGATAAGGTAGAAATTAGATAGATTTATTCGACAATGAGTAAAGTTTACCGGTAGAAAGTCCTAGTATGTCATAATTAAATCCTCCGCGCTACTAGGTTTAATTCTCGGCTAAGTCTGCTGTATTCGCATTATCTGCTTTGTGTACCGTCATGAATACCGCACGTTTCGATCGTTGTTAATGCACGGAGAGCTCGTGGCATTGTTTATAACGTTACCGTACCTGTTTGTATCACACTGTCTTTCAAACGCCTGCCTCAGTAAATCAGCATTTAAGAAATGTGAAGTTGTTCTAACAGGAGCATAGCTGTTTCCACACTTAACGGTTTATAATATAAAGGCTAAGTAATGACACAACATTCCCGAAGAACAAATATTATCAAGATTGTCAGAAAAGATGTCGCGGTGGCCTTACACTGTACAAAAGAAGCATTTCTTTTTGCAGGTACAATTTTCGTCCTTATGTATACTTTCATTAAAATTTCCAGTGAAAGGCGACGAGCGAGACAGAAATCAAATTTACTACTCAGGTCTTAAGTTCCGATTGGTTTCTAAGTACAAGTTGTGCAAAATATTGCAATGACCTACTTCGTTTACGCGAAACAATATACCAAATAGAAACAACCCCCACCCCCCCCCTAAAAAAAAAAAAACAGACAGACAAACAAACAAAGCAAAACAAATTTAAAACACCATGCATGTACATGCAGATATTAACAACAACCCCCCCCCCCCAAAAAAAAAAAAAAAAAAAAAAAAAAATTATATAAAATAGTGCTTCGGCGTGGAATCGAACCTAGGCAGACATGAGCATCAATATAATCTTAAATAAATTGTGATTACTTAGCGAGAAAAAGATGAATGCCAAATGTCAATAATTAATTTGAATTATTGTATTATAAAATTGAAGACAGAAAGCTAAAATTAACAAGAGATTACGCCTCATCGAGGCCATGGTTTCACTGAACGTTGAACATCAACCCAGTCCGAATCGACGTGAGCCCTCCATTGCAAGTCAGCTAGCCCACTTCTGGCCCGAAGGCCGGACTCTAAACGTAATCTCCCGGATGCTTTTGCGAACTAAGGGAGGATACGGAATTGGGATCCTAGGCCCGTGTAAAAATTCCACCTTGGCGATGCCATTATAAACAAAGCAGTGTCTGTCATCCGATCGGCGCGATTCACACAGCCTGACAACAAACACCGACGCGCAGTGCTGTCTTCCAACCGTTCAGGCCACCACGCCAGCCTGGTGATTCTTGGGTCGAAATAATACTTCCAGTTCCAGATTGTTCCAAAACAATGTGATATGAATGCATACCGTGCCCCAATTGGAGTATTGTACATTCGCACAAAAGTTTAACCGTGAAAGAAGAAACACGAAAAACAAAAAAACAAAAACACGAAAAAAAAAACAACAAAAAAACACACGAAAAGACAAGTAAATTAAAAGCACACACAAGACGTAAAATGACTTAACGCAGTGCTTGTTTTGGCATATTTCCAGTCACCACGATCGTTTTGAATGCCTTGATGTGGAAGCACATAAATCAAAGTAGAGATGATGTGCAAATAAGGAGGATTGGAGGTGACACAGAGCATTTCATAAATTCTGTGTTTAAATCTGGATATGTTTCTC
Source organism: Apostichopus japonicus (assembly GCF_037975245.1). Lineage (NCBI taxonomy): Eukaryota > Metazoa > Echinodermata > Holothuroidea > Aspidochirotida > Stichopodidae > Apostichopus > Apostichopus japonicus. The sequence goes on along the minus strand of NC_092574.1, from coordinate 2,160,510 downwards.
CGTGCGAGCAGACGGTTCAGTGTGCTTAACTTGCTCCTCTTCTAGCCCAAAGTCTAAACTGCGTCATGATATAGAAATGCGCATGCACCCTGACAGGCCAAGCCCTCAGATATCAACGGGGGAATGGGGGGGGGGGGGTCTGATATGTCAGTTGACAACTTCTAGCTATACTTTAGCGGACCCAAAACGTGACGGACTTATAGTGTGTAAGATAATGGAACGATTACTTCTGGTATGACACTTACAACAGCTATAAAATAGAAAGCTCCCGATGGATCTTTTAAAGTCCAAATTTTAAAGGGGGAAAAAAAAGAGGCAATATTTTGAGATAAAAAGACAACATTGTGAGATTTGGGGACACTGTTTTTCTTTCCTATGTCCTTATTAAGCCACCGTACAATGCTGACATATTGTGCACACACAATTAAACTGCCGCATGCAACCATCACAGTAGTCTACTGCTGTACACATGCAAGTAAAGGTTTAGTAGCTACAGCGTGATAATCTGACGTCTATCTTGTCCGTGCGCACATGCAAACAGTTATACAAGAGCGCTCACAAGAATATTCAGCACAAAATCAGAAGCGCGCGCTCCGAAATATTTGTCTGCATTGCATGCTGTACGTACATAATACCTCCGTGCGCGCGTGTGCGTTGATCTATATACGAGTGTTTACTATACCGTCACACACAGTGGATTTTCAATGGAAAATATTTGTTGTCATTTTGTAGGCGTCCATATCAACACGTACTGTACTGGGCAGTTCTCTCTTCGTTGCAAGCAGTGTGGTCTAGACGTTGGATATATCTTGACGTCGTTCCTCGCCTTAATTTAGTTGTTCGAACGACTACAATGACGGCCCGGGGTTGCAGAGAAGAAAAGGACGACATTTCAAGACATCGTAAACATAACGTGATTACGGTTAGTGATAGTTTACATTATCTGAAGTTGTCTGTATGCATGTATGTCTGTCTGTGAAGTTAGCCTATGCATAGTCTGCAACGTATACCTAGTCTAGGCCTATCAGTATATATGCCTTACTTTTGACAACAGTTTTATGCACAACGAGAACAGTGTTACGTCATGGATATGTACCTATGAGCAACTGAGGCATTTTGACGGCACTTAATGCTTTCTGGGATCAGTGTAGAAAAGTCTGTAGGAGAGTTAAAATACGTTCGGTCGGGATTGCGCCAGTAATATGTCGGTTACTTCTTGTAGGTGCCAGACGTGGCACGAGAAGTTGAGAGCGCCATCGATGGCCATCTTCTACATGTCATCTATCCATTAGCGGCAGGGCTATTATTCACGATGTTACCATAGCAATGGAGCGTTAAATTTTAGATTCAAAACGGAGCTATTTTAAATGAATATACAAGTCCCATGGAATTGTCGTGAATTTCATATTTGCTTTGGTCATAATACGTTAACTACAGAGTAAAAGCTAGATAAGGTAGAAATTAGATAGATTTATTCGACAATGAGTAAAGTTTACCGGTAGAAAGTCCTAGTATGTCATAATTAAATCCTCCGCGCTACTAGGTTTAATTCTCGGCTAAGTCTGCTGTATTCGCATTATCTGCTTTGTGTACCGTCATGAATACCGCACGTTTCGATCGTTGTTAATGCACGGAGAGCTCGTGGCATTGTTTATAACGTTACCGTACCTGTTTGTATCACACTGTCTTTCAAACGCCTGCCTCAGTAAATCAGCATTTAAGAAATGTGAAGTTGTTCTAACAGGAGCATAGCTGTTTCCACACTTAACGGTTTATAATATAAAGGCTAAGTAATGACACAACATTCCCGAAGAACAAATATTATCAAGATTGTCAGAAAAGATGTCGCGGTGGCCTTACACTGTACAAAAGAAGCATTTCTTTTTGCAGGTACAATTTTCGTCCTTATGTATACTTTCATTAAAATTTCCAGTGAAAGGCGACGAGCGAGACAGAAATCAAATTTACTACTCAGGTCTTAAGTTCCGATTGGTTTCTAAGTACAAGTTGTGCAAAATATTGCAATGACCTACTTCGTTTACGCGAAACAATATACCAAATAGAAACAACCCCCACCCCCCCCCTAAAAAAAAAAAAAAACAGACAGACAAACAAACAAAGCAAAACAAATTTAAAACACCATGCATGTACATGCAGATATTAACAACAACCCCCCCCCCAAAAAAAAAAAAAAAAAAAAAAAAAAATTATATAAAATAGTGCTTCGGCGTGGAATCGAACCTAGGCAGACATGAGCATCAATATAATCTTAAATAAATTGTGATTACTTAGCGAGAAAAAGATGAATGCAAAATGTCAATAATTAATTTGAATTATTGTATTATAAAATTGAAGACAGAAAGCTAAAATTAACAAGAGATTACGCCTCATCGAGGCCATGGTTTCACTGAACGTTGAACATCAACCCAGTCCGAATCGACGTGAGCCCTCCATTGCAAGTCAGCTAGCCCACTTCTGGCCCGAAGGCCGGACTCTAAACGTAATCTCCCGGATGCTTTTGCGAACTAAGGGAGGATACGGAATTGGGATCCTAGGCCCGTGTAAAAATTCCACCTTGGCGATGCCATTATAAACAAAGCAGTGTCTGTCATCCGATCGGCGCGATTCACACAGCCTGACAACAAACACCGACGCGCAGTGCTGTCTTCCAACCGTTCAGGCCACCACGCCAGCCTGGTGATTCTTGGGTCGAAATAATACTTCCAGTTCCAGATTGTTCCAAAACAATGTGATATGAATGCATACCGTGCCCCAATTGGAGTATTGTACATTCGCACAAAAGTTTAACCGTGAAAGAAGAAACACGAAAAACAAAAAAACAAAAACACGAAAAAAAAACAACAAAAAAACACACGAAAAGACAAGTAAATTAAAAGCACACACAAGACGTAAATTGACTTAACGCAGTGCTTGTTTTGGCATATTTCCAGTCACCACGATCGTTTTGAATGCCTTGATGTGGAAGCACATAAATCAAAGTAGAGATGATGTGCAAATAAGGAGGATTGGAGGTGACACAGAGCATTTCATAAATTCTGTGTTTAAATCTGGATATGTTTCTCCGTGCGAGCAGACGGTTCAGTGTGCTTAACTTGCTCCTCTTCTAGCCCAAAGTCTAAACTGCGTCATGATATAGAAATGCGCATGCACCCTGACAGGCCAAGCCCTCAGATATCAACGGGGGAATGGGGGGGGGGGGTCTGATATGTCAGTTGACAACTTCTAGCTATACTTTAGCGGACCCAAAACGTGACGGACTTATAGTGTGTAAGATAATGGAACGATTACTTCTGGTATGACACTTACAACAGCTATAAAATAGAAAGCTCCCGATGGATCTTTTAAAGTCCAAATTTTAAAGGGGGAAAAAAAAGAGGCAATATTTTGAGATAAAAAGACAACATTGTGAGATTTGGGGACACTGTTTTTCTTTGCTATGTCCTTATTAAGCCACCGTACAATGCTGACATATTGTGCACACACAATTAAACTGCCGCATGCAACCATCACAGTAGTCTACTGCTGTACACATGCAAGTAAAGGTTTAGTAGCTACAGCGTGATAATCTGACGTCTATCTTGTCCGTGCGCACATGCAAACAGTTATACAAGAGCGCTCACAAGAATATTCAGCACAAAATCAGAAGCGCGCGCTCCGAAATATTTGTCTGCATTGCATGCTGTACGTACATAATACCTCCGTGCGCGCGTGTGCGTTGATCTATATACGAGTGTTTACTATACCGTCACACACAGTGGATTTTCAATGGAAAATATTTGTTGTCATTTTGTAGGCGTCCATATCAACACGTACTGTACTGGGCAGTTCTCTCTTCGTTGCAAGCAGTGTGGTCTAGACGTTGGATATATCTTGACGTCGTTCCTCGCCTTAATTTAGTTGTTCGAACGACTACAATGACGGCCCGGGGTTGCAGAGAAGAAAAGGACGACATTTCAAGACATCGTAAACATAACGTGATTACGGTTAGTGATAGTTTACATTATCTGAAGTTGTCTGTATGCATGTATGTCTGTCTGTGAAGTTAGCCTATGCATAGTCTGCAACGTATACCTAGTCTAGGCCTATCAGTATATATGCCTTACTTTTGACAACAGTTTTATGCACAACGAGAACAGTGTTACGTCATGGATATGTACCTATGAGCAACTGAGGCATTTTGACGGCACTTAATGCTTTCTGGGATCAGTGTAGAAAAGTCTGTAGGAGAGTTAAAATACGTTCGGTCGGGATTGCGCCAGTAATATGTCGGTTACTTCTTGTAGGTGCCAGACGTGGCACGAGAAGTTGAGAGCGCCATCGATGGCCATCTTCTACATGTCATCTATCCATTAGCGGCAGGGCTATTATTCACGATGTTACCATAGCAATGGAGCGTTAAATTTTAGATTCAAAACGGAGCTATTTTAAATGAATATACAAGTCCCATGGAATTGTCGTGAATTTCATATTTGCTTTGGTCATAATACGTTAACTACAGAGTAAAAGCTAGATAAGGTAGAAATTAGATAGATTTATTCGACAATGAGTAAAGTTTACCGGTAGAAAGTCCTAGTATGTCATAATTAAATCCTCCGCGCTACTAGGTTTAATTCTCGGCTAAGTCTGCTGTATTCGCATTATCTGCTTTGTGTACCGTCATGAATACCGCACGTTTCGATCGTTGTTAATGCACGGAGAGCTCGTGGCATTGTTTATAACGTTACCGTACCTGTTTGTATCACACTGTCTTTCAAACGCCTGCCTCAGTAAATCAGCATTTAAGAAATGTGAAGTTGTTCTAACAGGAGCATAGCTGTTTCCACACTTAACGGTTTATAATATAAAGGCTAAGTAATGACACAACATTCCCGAAGAACAAATATTATCAAGATTGTCAGAAAAGATGTCGCGGTGGCCTTACACTGTACAAAAGAAGCATTTCTTTTTGCAGGTACAATTTTCGTCCTTATGTATACTTTCATTAAAATTTCCAGTGAAAGGCGACGAGCGAGACAGAAATCAAATTTACTACTCAGGTCTTAAGTTCCGATTGGTTTCTAAGTACAAGTTGTGCAAAATATTGCAATGACCTACTTCGTTTACGCGAAACAATATACCAAATAGAAACAACCCCCACCCCCCCCCTAAAAAAAAAACAAAAAACAGACAGACAGACAAACAAAGCAAAACAAATTTAAAACATCATGCATGTACATGCAGATATTAACAACAACCCCCTCCCCCAAAAAAAAAAAAAAAAAAAAAAAAAATTATATAAAATAGTGCTTCGGCGTGGAATCGAACCTAGGCAGACATGAGCATCAATATAATCTTAAATAAATTGTGATTACTTAGCGAGAAAAAGATGAATGCAAAATGTCAATAATTAATTTGAATTATTGTATTATAAAATTGAAGACAGAAAGCTAAAATTAACAAGAGATTACGCCTCATCGAGGCCATGGTTTCACTGAACGTTGAACATCAACCCAGTCCGAATCGACGTGAGCCCTCCATTGCAAGTCAGCTAGCCCACTTCTGGCCCGAAGGCCGGACTCTAAACGTAATCTCCCGGATGCTTTTGCGAACTAAGGGAGGATACGGAATTGGGATCCTAGGCCCGTGTAAAAATTCCACCTTGGCGATGCCATTATAAACAAAGCAGTGTCTGTCATCCGATCGGCGCGATTCACACAGCCTGACAACAAACACCGACGCGCAGTGCTGTCTTCCAACCGTTCAGGCCACCACGCCAGCCTGGTGATTCTTGGGTCGAAATAATACTTCCAGTTCCAGATTGTTCCAAAACAATGTGATATGAATGCATACCGTGCCCCAATTGGAGTATTGTACATTCGCACAAAAGTTTAACCGTGAAAGAAGAAACACGAAAAACAAAAAAAAAAACACGAAAAAAAAACAACAAAAAAACACACGAAAAGACAAGTAAATTAAAAGCACACACAAGACGTAAAATGACTTAACGCAGTGCTTGTTTTGGCATATTTCCAGTCACCACGATCGTTTTGAATGCCTTGATGTGGAAGCACATAAATCAAAGTAGAGATGATGTGCAAATAAGGAGGATTGGAGGTGACACAGAGCATTTCATAAATTCTGTGTTTAAATCTGGATATGTTTCTCCGTGCGAGCAGACGGTTCAGTGTGCTTAACTTGCTCCTCTTCTAGCCCAAAGTCTAAACTGCGTCATGATATAGAAATGCGCATGCACCCTGACAGGCCAAGCCCTCAGATATCAACGGGGGAATGGGGGGGGGGTCTGATATGTCAGTTGACAACTTCTAGCTATACTTTAGCGGACCCAAAACGTGACGGACTTATAGTGTGTAAGATAATGGAACGATTACTTCTGGTATGACACTTACAACAGCTATAAAATAGAAAGCTCCCGATGGATCTTTTAAAGTCCAAATTTTAAAGGGGGAAAAAAAAGAGGCAATATTTTGAGATAAAAAGACAACATTGTGAGATTTGGGGACACTGTTTTTCTTTCCTATGTCCTTATTAAGCCACCGTACAATGCTGACATATTGTGCACACACAATTAAACTGCCGCATGCAACCATCACAGTAGTCTACTGCTGTACACATGCAAGTAAAGGTTTAGTAGCTACAGCGTGATAATCTGACGTCTATCTTGTCCGTGCGCACATGCAAACAGTTATACAAGAGCGCTCACAAGAATATTCAGCACAAAATCAGAAGCGCGCGCTCCGAAATATTTGTCTGCATTGCATGCTGTACGTACATAATACCTCCGTGCGCGCGTGTGCGTTGATCTATATACGAGTGTTTACTATACCGTCACACACAGTGGATTTTCAATGGAAAATATTTGTTGTCATTTTGTAGGCGTCCATATCAACACGTACTGTACTGGGCAGTTCTCTCTTCGTTGCAAGCAGTGTGGTCTAGACGTTGGATATATCTTGACGTCGTTCCTCGCCTTAATTTAGTTGTTCGAACGACTACAATGACGGCCCGGGGTTGCAGAGAAGAAAAGGACGACATTTCAAGACATCGTAAACATAACGTGATTACGGTTAGTGATATTTTACATTATCTGAAGTTGTCTGTATGCATGTATGTCTGTCTGTGAAGTTAGCCTATGCATAGTCTGCAACGTATACCTAGTCTAGGCCTATCAGTATATATGCCGTACTTTTGACAACAGTTTTATGCACAACGAGAACAGTGTTACGTCATGGATATGTACCTATGAGCAACTGAGGCATTTTGACGGCACTTAATGCTTTCTGGGATCAGTGTAGAAAAGTCTGTAGGAGAGTTAAAATACGTTCGGTCGGGATTGCGCCAGTAATATGTCGGTTACTTCTTGTAGGTGCCAGACGTGGCACGAGAAGTTGAGAGCGCCATCGATGGCCATCTTCTACATGTCATCTATCCATTAGCGGCAGGGCTATTATTCACGATGTTACCATAGCAATGGAGCGTTAAATTTTAGATTCAAAACGGAGCTATTTTAAATGAATATACAAGTCCCATGGAATTGTCGTGAATTTCATATTTGCTTTGGTCATAATACGTTAACTACAGAGTAAAAGCTAGATAAGGTAGAAATTAGATAGATTTATTCGACAATGAGTAAAGTTTACCGGTAGAAAGTCCTAGTATGTCATAATTAAATCCTCCGCGCTACTAGGTTTAATTCTCGGCTAAGTCTGCTGTATTCGCATTATCTGCTTTGTGTACCGTCATGAATACCGCACGTTTCGATCGTTGTTAATGCACGGAGAGCTCGTGGCATTGTTTATAACGTTACCGTACCTGTTTGTATCACACTGTCTTTCAAACGCCTGCCTCAGTAAATCAGCATTTAAGAAATGTGAAGTTGTTCTAACAGGAGCATAGCTGTTTCCACACTTAACGGTTTATAATATAAAGGCTAAGTAATGACACAACATTCCCGAAGAACAAATATTATCAAGATTGTCAGAAAAGATGTCGCGGTGGCCTTACACTGTACAAAAGAAGCATTTCTTTTTGCAGGTACAATTTTCGTCCTTATGTATACTTTCATTAAAATTTCCAGTGAAAGGCGACGAGCGAGACAGAAATCAAATTTACTACTCAGGTCTTAAGTTCCGATTGGTTTCTAAGTACAAGTTGTGCAAAATATTGCAATGACCTACTTCGTTTACGCGAAACAATATACCAAATAGAAACAACCCCCACCCCCCCCTAAAAAAAAAAAAAAACAGACAGACAAACAAACAAAGCAAAACAAATTTAAAACACCATGCATGTACATGCAGATATTAACAACAACCCCCCCCCCAAAAAAAAAAAAAAAAAAAAAAAAAAAATTATATAAAATAGTGCTTCGGCGTGGAATCGAACCTAGGCAGACATGAGCATCAATATAATCTTAAATAAATTGTGATTACTTAGCGAGAAAAAGATGAATGCAAAATGTCAATAATTAATTTGAATTATTGTATTATAAAATTGAAGACAGAAAGCTAAAATTAACAAGAGATTACGCCTCATCGAGGCCATGGTTTCACTGAACGTTGAACATCAACCCAGTCCGAATCGACGTGAGCCCTCCATTGCAAGTCAGCTAGCCCACTTCTGGCCCGAAGGCCGGACTCTAAACGTAATCTCCCGGATGCTTTTGCGAACTAAGGGAGGATACGGAATTGGGATCCTAGGCCCGTGTAAAAATTCCACCTTGGCGATGCCATTATAAACAAAGCAGTGTCTGTCATCCGATCGGCGCGATTCACACAGCCTGACAACAAACACCGACGCGCAGTGCTGTCTTCCAACCGTTCAGGCCACCACGCCAGCCTGGTGATTCTTGGGTCGAAATAATACTTCCAGTTCCAGATTGTTCCAAAACAATGTGATATGAATGCATACCGTGCCCCAATTGGAGTATTGTACATTCGCACAAAAGTTTAACCGTGAAAGAAGAAACACGAAAAACAAAAAAACAAAAACACGAAAAAAAAACAACAAAAAAACACACGAAAAGACAAGTAAATTAAAAGCACACACAAGACGTAAAATGACTTAACGCAGTGCTTGTTTTGGCATATTTCCAGTCACCACGATCGTTTTGAATGCCTTGATGTGGAAGCACATAAATCAAAGTAGAGATGATGTGCAAATAAGGAGGATTGGAGGTGACACAGAGCATTTCATAAATTCTGTGTTTAAATCTGGATATGTTTCTCCGTGCGAGCAGACGGTTCAGTGTGCTTAACTTGCTCCTCTTCTAGCCCAAAGTCTAAACTGCGTCATGATATAGAAATGCGCATGCACCCTGACAGGCCAAGCCCTCAGATATCAACGGGGGAATGGGGGGGGGGGTCTGATATGTCAGTTGACAACTTCTAGCTATACTTTAGCGGACCCAAAACGTGACGGACTTATAGTGTGTAAGATAATGGAACGATTACTTCTGGTATGACACTTACAACAGCTATAAAATAGAAAGCTCCCGATGGATCTTTTAAAGTCCAAATTTTAAAGGGGGAAAAAAAAGAGGCAATATTTTGAGATAAAAAGACAACATTGTGAGATTTGGGGACACTGTTTTTCTTTCCTATGTCCTTATTAAGCCACCGTACAATGCTGACATATTGTGCACACACAATTAAACTGCCGCATGCAACCATCACAGTAGTCTACTGCTGTACACATGCAAGTAAAGGTTTAGTAGCTACAGCGTGATAATCTGACGTCTATCTTGTCCGTGCGCACATGCAAACAGTTATACAAGAGCGCTCACAAGAATATTCAGCACAAAATCAGAAGCGCGCGCTCCGAAATATTTGTCTGCATTGCATGCTGTACGTACATAATACCTCCGTGCGCGCGTGTGCGTTGATCTATATACGAGTGTTTACTATACCGTCACACACAGTGGATTTTCAATGGAAAATATTTGTTGTCATTTTGTAGGCGTCCATATCAACACGTACTGTACTGGGCAGTTCTCTCTTCGTTGCAAGCAGTGTGGTCTAGACGTTGGATATATCTTGACGTCGTTCCTCGCCTTAATTTAGTTGTTCGAACGACTACAATGACGGCCCGGGGTTGCAGAGAAGAAAAGGACGACATTTCAAGACATCGTAAACATAACGTGATTACGGTTAGTGATATTTTACATTATCTGAAGTTGTCTGTATGCATGTATGTCTGTCTGTGAAGTTAGCCTATGCATAGTCTGCAACGTATACCTAGTCTAGGCCTATCAGTATATATGCCTTACTTTTGACAACAGTTTTATGCACAACGAGAACAGTGTTACGTCATGGATATGTACCTATGAGCAACTGAGGCATTTTGACGGCACTTAATGCTTTCTGGGATCAGTGTAGAAAAGTCTGTAGGAGAGTTAAAATACGTTCGGTCGGGATTGCGCCAGTAATATGTCGGTTACTTCTTGTAGGTGCCAGACGTGGCACGAGAAGTTGAGAGCGCCATCGATGGCCATCTTCTACATGTCATCTATCCATTAGCGGCAGGGCTATTATTCACGATGTTACCATAGCAATGGAGCGTTAAATTTTAGATTCAAAACGGAGCTATTTTAAATGAATATACAAATCCCATGGAATTGTCGTGAATTTCATATTTGCTTTGGTCATAATACGTTAACTACAGAGTAAAAGCTAGATAAGGTAGAAATTAGATAGATTTATTCGACAATGAGTAAAGTTTACCGGTAGAAAGTCCTAGTATGTCATAATTAAATCCTCCGCGCTACTAGGTTTAATTCTCGGCTAAGTCTGCTGTATTCGCATTATCTGCTTTGTGTACCGTCATGAATACCGCACGTTTCGATCGTTGTTAATGCACGGAGAGCTCGTGGCATTGTTTATAACGTTACCGTACCTGTTTGTATCACACTGTCTTTCAAACGCCTGCCTCAGTAAATCAGCATTTAAGAAATGTGAAGTTGTTCTAACAGGAGCATAGCTGTTTCCACACTTAACGGTTTATAATATAAAGGCTAAGTAATGACACAACATTCCCGAAGAACAAATATTATCAAGATTGTCAGAAAAGATGTCGCGGTGGCCTTACACTGTACAAAAGAAGCATTTCTTTTTGCAGGTACAATTTTCGTCCTTATGTATACTTTCATTAAAATTTCCAGTGAAAGGCGACGAGCGAGACAGAAATCAAATTTACTACTCAGGTCTTAAGTTCCGATTGGTTTCTAAGTACAAGTTGTGCAAAATATTGCAATGACCTACTTCGTTTACGCGAAACAATATACCAAATAGAAACAACCCCCACCCCCCCCTAAAAAAAAAAAAAACAGACAGACAAACAAACAAAGCAAAACAAATTTAAAACACCATGCATGTACATGCAGATATTAACAACAACCCCCCCCCCCAAAAAAAAAAAAAAAAAAATTATATAAAATAGTGCTTCGGCGTGGAATCGAACCTAGGCAGACATGAGCATCAATATAATCTTAAATAAATTGTGATTACTTAGCGAGAAAAAGATGAATGCAAAATGTCAATAATTAATTTGAATTATTGTATTATAAAATTGAAGACAGAAAGCTAAAATTAACAAGAGATTACGCCTCATCGAGGCCATGGTTTCACTGAACGTTGAACATCAACCCAGTCCGAATCGACGTGAGCCCTCCATTGCAAGTCAGCTAGCCCACTTCTGGCCCGAAGGCCGGACTCTAAACGTAATCTCCCGGATGCTTTTGCGAACTAAGGGAGGATACGGAATTGGGATCCTAGGCCCGTGTAAAAATTCCACCTTGGCGATGCCATTATAAACAAAGCAGTGTCTGTCATCCGATCGGCGCGATTCACACAGCCTGACAACAAACACCGACGCGCAGTGCTGTCTTCCAACCGTTCAGGCCACCACGCCAGCCTGGTGATTCTTGGGTCGAAATAATACTTCCAGTTCCAGATTGTTCCAAAACAATGTGATATGAATGCATACCGTGCCCCAATTGGAGTATTGTACATTCGCACAAAAGTTTAACCGTGAAAGAAGAAACACGAAAAACAAAAAAACAAAAACACGAAAAAAAAACAACAAAAAAACACACGAAAAGACAAGTAAATTAAAAGCACACACAAGACGTAAAATGACTTAACGCAGTGCTTGTTTTGGCATATTTCCAGTCACCACGATCGTTTTGAATGCCTTGATGTGGAAGCACATAAATCAAAGTAGAGATGATGTGCAAATAAGGAGGATTGGAGGTGACACAGAGCATTTCATAAATTCTGTGTTTAAATCTGGATATGTTTCTCCGTGCGAGCAGACGGTTCAGTGTGCTTAACTTGCTCCTCTTCTAGCCCAAAGTCTAAACTGCGTCATGATATAGAAATGCGCATGCACCCTGACAGGCCAAGCCCTCAGATATCAACGGGGGAATGGGGGGGGGGGTCTGATATGTCAGTTGACAACTTCTAGCTATACTTTAGCGGACCCAAAACGTGACGGACTTATAGTGTGTAAGATAATGGAACGATTACTTCTGGTATGACACTTACAACAGCTATAAAATAGAAAGCTCCCGATGGATCTTTTAAAGTCCAAATTTTAAAGGGGGAAAAAAAAGAGGCAATATTTTGAGATAAAAAGACAACATTGTGAGATTTGGGGACACTGTTTTTCTTTCCTATGTCCTTATTAAGCCACCGTACAATGCTGACATATTGTGCACACACAATTAAACTGCCGCATGCAACCATCACAGTAGTCTACTGCTGTACACATGCAAGTAAAGGTTTAGTAGCTACAGCGTGATAATCTGACGTCTATCTTGTCCGTGCGCACATGCAAACAGTTATACAAGAGCGCTCACAAGAATATTCAGCACAAAATCAGAAGCGCGCGCTCCGAAATATTTGTCTGCATTGCATGCTGTACGTACATAATACCTCCGTGCGCGCGTGTGCGTTGATCTATATACGAGTGTTTACTATACCGTCACACACAGTGGATTTTCAATGGAAAATATTTGTTGTCATTTTGTAGGCGTCCATATCAACACGTACTGTACTGGGCAGTTCTCTCTTCGTTGCAAGCAGTGTGGTCTAGACGTTGGATATATCTTGACGTCGTTCCTCGCCTTAATTTAGTTGTTCGAACGACTACAATGACGGCCCGGGGTTGCAGAGAAGAAAAGGACGACATTTCAAGACATCGTAAACATAACGTGATTACGGTTAGTGATATTTTACATTATCTGAAGTTGTCTGTATGCATGTATGTCTGTCTGTGAAGTTAGCCTATGCATAGTCTGCAACGTATACCTAGTCTAGGCCTATCAGTATATATGCCTTACTTTTGACAACAGTTTTATGCACAACGAGAACAGTGTTACGTCATGGATATGTACCTATGAGCAACTGAGGCATTTTGACGGCACTTAATGCTTTCTGGGATCAGTGTAGAAAAGTCTGTAGGAGAGTTAAAATACGTTCGGTCGGGATTGCGCCAGTAATATGTCGGTTACTTCTTGTAGGTGCCAGACGTGGCACGAGAAGTTGAGAGCGCCATCGATGGCCATCTTCTACATGTCATCTATCCATTAGCGGCAGGGCTATTATTCACGATGTTACCATAGCAATGGAGCGTTAAATTTTAGATTCAAAACGGAGCTATTTTAAATGAATATACAAGTCCCATGGAATTGTCGTGAATTTCATATTTGCTTTGGTCATAATACGTTAACTACAGAGTAAAAGCTAGATAAGGTAGAAATTAGATAGATTTATTCGACAATGAGTAAAGTTTACCGGTAGAAAGTCCTAGTATGTCATAATTAAATCCTCCGCGCTACTAGGTTTAATTCTCGGCTAAGTCTGCTGTATTCGCATTATCTGCTTTGTGTACCGTCATGAATACCGCACGTTTCGATCGTTGTTAATGCACGGAGAGCTCGTGGCATTGTTTATAACGTTACCGTACCTGTTTGTATCACACTGTCTTTCAAACGCCTGCCTCAGTAAATCAGCATTTAAGAAATGTGAAGTTGTTCTAACAGGAGCATAGCTGTTTCCACACTTAACGGTTTATAATATAAAGGCTAAGTAATGACACAACATTCCCGAAGAACAAATATTATCAAGATTGTCAGAAAAGATGTCGCGGTGGCCTTACACTGTACAAAAGAAGCATTTCTTTTTGCAGGTACAATTTTCGTCCTTATGTATACTTTCATTAAAATTTCCAGTGAAAGGCGACGAGCGAGACAGAAATCAAATTTACTACTCAGGTCTTAAGTTCCGATTGGTTTCTAAGTACAAGTTGTGCAAAATATTGCAATGACCTACTTCGTTTACGCGAAACAATATACCAAATAGAAACAACCCCCACCCCCCCTAAAAAAAAAAAAAACAGACAGACAAACAAACAAAGCAAAACAAATTTAAAACACCATGCATGTACATGCAGATATTAACAACAACCCCCCCCCCCCCCCCCAAAAAAAAAAAAAAAATTATATAAAATAGTGCTTCGGCGTGGAATCGAACCTAGGCAGACATGAGCATCAATATAATCTTAAATAAATTGTGATTACTTAGCGAGAAAAAGATGAATGCAAAATGTCAATAATTAATTTGAATTATTGTATTATAAAATTGAAGACAGAAAGCTAAAATTAACAAGAGATTACGCCTCATCGAGGCCATGGTTTCACTGAACGTTGAACATCAACCCAGTCCGAATCGACGTGAGCCCTCCATTGCAAGTCAGCTAGCCCACTTCTGGCCCGAAGGCCGGACTCTAAACGTAATCTCCCGGATGCTTTTGCGAACTAAGGGAGGATACGGAATTGGGATCCTAGGCCCGTGTAAAAATTCCACCTTGGCGATGCCATTATAAACAAAGCAGTGTCTGTCATCCGATCGGCGCGATTCACACAGCCTGACAACAAACACCGACGCGCAGTGCTGTCTTCCAACCGTTCAGGCCACCACGCCAGCCTGGTGATTCTTGGGTCGAAATAATACTTCCAGTTCCAGATTGTTCCAAAACAATGTGATATGAATGCATACCGTGCCCCAATTGGAGTATTGTACATTCGCACAAAAGTTTAACCGTGAAAGAAGAAACACGAAAAACAAAAAAACAAAAACACGAAAAAAAAACAACAAAAAAACACACGAAAAGACAAGTAAATTAAAAGCACACACAAGACGTAAAATGACTTAACGCAGTGCTTGTTTTGGCATATTTCCAGTCACCACGATCGTTTTGAATGCCTTGATGTGGAAGCACATAAATCAAAGTAGAGATGATGTGCAAATAAGGAGGATTGGAGGTGACACAGAGCATTTCATAAATTCTGTGTTTAAATCTGGATATGTTTCTCCGTGCGAGCAGACGGTTCAGTGTGCTTAACTTGCTCCTCTTCTAGCCCAAAGTCTAAACTGCGTCATGATATAGAAATGCGCATGCACCCTGACAGGCCAAGCCCTCAGATATCAACGGGGGAATGGGGGGGGGGGGTCTGATATGTCAGTTGACAACTTCTAGCTATACTTTAGCGGACCCAAAACGTGACGGACTTATAGTGTGTAAGATAATGGAACGATTACTTCTGGTATGACACTTACAACAGCTATAAAATAGAAAGCTCCCGATGGATCTTTTAAAGTCCAAATTTTAAAGGGGGAAAAAAAAGAGGCAATATTTTGAGATAAAAAGACAACATTGTGAGATTTGGGGACACTGTTTTTCTTTCCTATGTCCTTATTAAGCCACCGTACAATGCTGACATATTGTGCACACACAATTAAACTGCCGCATGCAACCATCACAGTAGTCTACTGCTGTACACATGCAAGTAAAGGTTTAGTAGCTACAGCGTGATAATCTGACGTCTATCTTGTCCGTGCGCACATGCAAACAGTTATACAAGAGCGCTCACAAGAATATTCAGCACAAAATCAGAAGCGCGCGCTCCGAAATATTTGTCTGCATTGCATGCTGTACGTACATAATACCTCCGTGCGCGCGTGTGCGTTGATCTATATACGAGTGTTTACTATACCGTCACACACAGTGGATTTTCAATGGAAAATATTTGTTGTCATTTTGTAGGCGTCCATATCAACACGTACTGTACTGGGCAGTTCTCTCTTCGTTGCAAGCAGTGTGGTCTAGACGTTGGATATATCTTGACGTCGTTCCTCGCCTTAATTTAGTTGTTCGAACGACTACAATGACGGCCCGGGGTTGCAGAGAAGAAAAGGACGACATTTCAAGACATCGTAAACATAACGTGATTACGGTTAGTGATATTTTACATTATCTGAAGTTGTCTGTATGCATGTATGTCTGTCTGTGAAGTTAGCCTATGCATAGTCTGCAACGTATACCTAGTCTAGGCCTATCAGTATATATGCCTTACTTTTGACAACAGTTTTATGCACAACGAGAACAGTGTTACGTCATGGATATGTACCTATGAGCAACTGAGGCATTTTGACGGCACTTAATGCTTTCTGGGATCAGTGTAGAAAAGTCTGTAGGAGAGTTAAAATACGTTCGGTCGGGATTGCGCCAGTAATATGTCGGTTACTTCTTGTAGGTGCCAGACGTGGCACGAGAAGTTGAGAGCGCCATCGATGGCCATCTTCTACATGTCATCTATCCATTAGCGGCAGGGCTATTATTCACGATGTTACCATAGCAATGGAGCGTTAAATTTTAGATTCAAAACGGAGCTATTTTAAATGAATATACAAGTCCCATGGAATTGTCGTGAATTTCATATTTGCTTTGGTCATAATACGTTAACTACAGAGTAAAAGCTAGATAAGGTAGAAATTAGATAGATTTATTCGACAATGAGTAAAGTTTACCGGTAGAAAGTCCTAGTATGTCATAATTAAATCCTCCGCGCTACTAGGTTTAATTCTCGGCTAAGTCTGCTGTATTCGCATTATCTGCTTTGTGTACCGTCATGAATACCGCACGTTTCGATCGTTGTTAATGCACGGAGAGCTCGTGGCATTGTTTATAACGTTACCGTACCTGTTTGTATCACACTGTCTTTCAAACGCCTGCCTCAGTAAATCAGCATTTAAGAAATGTGAAGTTGTTCTAACAGGAGCATAGCTGTTTCCACACTTAACGGTTTATAATATAAAGGCTAAGTAATGACACAACATTCCCGAAGAACAAATATTATCAAGATTGTCAGAAAAGATGTCGCGGTGGCCTTACACTGTACAAAAGAAGCATTTCTTTTTGCAGGTACAATTTTCGTCCTTATGTATACTTTCATTAAAATTTCCAGTGAAAGGCGACGAGCGAGACAGAAATCAAATTTACTACTCAGGTCTTAAGTTCCGATTGGTTTCTAAGTACAAGTTGTGCAAAATATTGCAATGACCTACTTCGTTTACGCGAAACAATATACCAAATAGAAACAACCCCCACCCCCCCCTAAAAAAAAAAAAAACAGACAGACAAACAAACAAAGCAAAACAAATTTAAAACACCATGCATGTACATGCAGATATTAACAACAACCCCCCCCCCAAAAAAAAAAAAAAAAATTATATAAAATAGTGCTTCGGCGTGGAATCGAACCTAGGCAGACATGAGCATCAATATAATCTTAAATAAATTGTGATTACTTAGCGAGAAAAAGATGAATGCAAAATGTCAATAATTAATTTGAATTATTGTATTATAAAATTGAAGACAGAAAGCTAAAATTAACAAGAGATTACGCCTCATCGAGGCCATGGTTTCACTGAACGTTGAACATCAACCCAGTCCGAATCGACGTGAGCCCTCCATTGCAAGTCAGCTAGCCCACTTCTGGCCCGAAGGCCGGACTCTAAACGTAATCTCCCGGATGCTTTTGCGAACTAAGGGAGGATACGGAATTGGGATCCTAGGCCCGTGTAAAAATTCCACCTTGGCGATGCCATTATAAACAAAGCAGTGTCTGTCATCCGATCGGCGCGATTCACACAGCCTGACAACAAACACCGACGCGCAGTGCTGTCTTCCAACCGTTCAGGCCACCACGCCAGCCTGGTGATTCTTGGGTCGAAATAATACTTCCAGTTCCAGATTGTTCCAAAACAATGTGATATGAATGCATACCGTGCCCCAATTGGAGTATTGTACATTCGCACAAAAGTTTAACCGTGAAAGAAGAAACACGAAAAACAAAAAAACAAAAACACGAAAAAAAAACAACAAAAAAACACACGAAAAGACAAGTAAATTAAAAGCACACACAAGACGTAAAATGACTTAACGCAGTGCTTGTTTTGGCATATTTCCAGTCACCACGATCGTTTTGAATGCCTTGATGTGGAAGCACATAAATCAAAGTAGAGATGATGTGCAAATAAGGAGGATTGGAGGTGACACAGAGCATTTCATAAATTCTGTGTTTAAATCTGGATATGTTTCTCCGTGCGAGCAGACGGTTCAGTGTGCTTAACTTGCTCCTCTTCTAGCCCAAAGTCTAAACTGCGTCATGATATAGAAATGCGCATGCACCCTGACAGGCCAAGCCCTCAGATATCAACGGGGGAATGGGGGGGGGGGGGTCTGATATGTCAGTTGACAACTTCTAGCTATACTTTAGCGGACCCAAAACGTGACGGACTTATAGTGTGTAAGATAATGGAACGATTACTTCTGGTATGACACTTACAACAGCTATAAAATAGAAAGCTCCCGATGGATCTTTTAAAGTCCAAATTTTAAAGGGGGAAAAAAAAGAGGCAATATTTTGAGATAAAAAGACAACATTGTGAGATTTGGGGACACTGTTTTTCTTTCCTATGTCCTTATTAAGCCACCGTACAATGCTGACATATTGTGCACACACAATTAAACTGCCGCATGCAACCATCACAGTAGTCTACTGCTGTACACATGCAAGTAAAGGTTTAGTAGCTACAGCGTGATAATCTGACGTCTATCTTGTCCGTGCGCACATGCAAACAGTTATACAAGAGCGCTCACAAGAATATTCAGCACAAAATCAGAAGCGCGCGCTCCGAAATATTTGTCTGCATTGCATGCTGTACGTACATAATACCTCCGTGCGCGCGTGTGCGTTGATCTATATACGAGTGTTTACTATACCGTCACACACAGTGGATTTTCAATGGAAAATATTTGTTGTCATTTTGTAGGCGTCCATATCAACACGTACTGTACTGGGCAGTTCTCTCTTCGTTGCAGGCAGTGTGGTCTAGACGTTGGATATATCTTGACGTCGTTCCTCGCCTTAATTTAGTTGTTCGAACGACTACAATGACGGCCCGGGGTTGCAGAGAAGAAAAGGACGACATTTCAAGACATCGTAAACATAACGTGATTACGGTTAGTGATATTTTACATTATCTGAAGTTGTCTGTATGCATGTATGTCTGTCTGTGAAGTTAGCCTATGCATAGTCTGCAACGTATACCTAGTCTAGGCCTATCAGTATATATGCCTTACTTTTGACAACAGTTTTATGCACAACGAGAACAGTGTTACGTCATGGATATGTACCTATGAGCAACTGAGGCATTTTGACGGCACTTAATGCTTTCTGGGATCAGTGTAGAAAAGTCTGTAGGAGAGTTAAAATACGTTCGGTCGGGATTGCGCCAGTAATATGTCGGTTACTTCTTGTAGGTGCCAGACGTGGCACGAGAAGTTGAGAGCGCCATCGATGGCCATCTTCTACATGTCATCTATCCATTAGCGGCAGGGCTATTATTCACGATGTTACCATAGCAATGGAGCGTTAAATTTTAGATTCAAAACGGAGCTATTTTAAATGAATATACAAGTCCCATGGAATTGTCGTGAATTTCATATTTGCTTTGGTCACAATACGTTAACTACAGAGTAAAAGCTAGATAAGGTAGAAATTAGATAGATTTATTCGACAATGAGTAAAGTTTACCGGTAGAAAGTCCTAGTATGTCATAATTAAATCCTCCGCGCTACTAGGTTTAATTCTCGGCTAAGTCTGCTGTATTCGCATTATCTGCTTTGTGTACCGTCATGAATACCGCACGTTTCGATCGTTGTTAATGCACGGAGAGCTCGTGGCATTGTTTATAACGTTACCGTACCTGTTTGTATCACACTGTCTTTCAAACGCCTGCCTCAGTAAATCAGCATTTAAGAAATGTGAAGTTGTTCTAACAGGAGCATAGCTGTTTCCACACTTAACGGTTTATAATATAAAGGCTAAGTAATGACACAACATTCCCGAAGAACAAATATTATCAAGATTGTCAGAAAAGATGTCGCGGTGGCCTTACACTGTACAAAAGAAGCATTTCTTTTTGCAGGTACAATTTTCGTCCTTATGTATACTTTCATTAAAATTTCCAGTGAAAGGCGACGAGCGAGACAGAAATCAAATTTACTACTCAGGTCTTAAGTTCCGATTGGTTTCTAAGTACAAGTTGTGCAAAATATTGCAATGACCTACTTCGTTTACGCGAAACAATATACCAAATAGAAACAACCCCCACCCCCCCCCCCCTAAAAAAAAAAAAAAAAACAGACAGACAAACAAACAAAGCAAAACAAATTTAAAACACCATGCATGTACATGCAGATATTAACAACAACCCCTCCCCCCCAAAAAAAAAAAAAAAAAAAAAAATTATATAAAATAGTGCTTCGGCGTGGAATCGAACCTAGGCAGACATGAGCATCAATATAATCTTAAATAAATTGTGATTACTTAGCGAGAAAAAGATGAATGCAAAATGTCAATAATTAATTTGAATTATTGTATTATAAAATTGAAGACAGAAAGCTAAAATTAACAAGAGATTACGCCTCATCGAGGCCATGGTTTCACTGAACGTTGAACATCAACCCAGTCCGAATCGACGTGAGCCCTCCATTGCAAGTCAGCTAGCCCACTTCTGGCCCGAAGGCCGGACTCTAAACGTAATCTCCCGGATGCTTTTGCGAACTAAGGGAGGATACGGAATTGGGATCCTAGGCCCGTGTAAAAATTCCACCTTGGCGATGCCATTATAAACAAAGCAGTGTCTGTCATCCGATCGGCGCGATTCACACAGCCTGACAACAAACACCGACGCGCAGTGCTGTCTTCCAACCGTTAAGGCCACCACGCCAGCCTGGTGATTCTTGGGTCGAAATAATACTTCCAGTTCCAGATTGTTCCAAAACAATGTGATATGAATGCATACCGTGCCCCAATTGGAGTATTGTACATTCGCACAAAAGTTTAACCGTGAAAGAAGAAACACGAAAAACAAAAAAACAAAAACACGAAAAAAAAACAACAAAAAAACACACGAAAAGACAAGTAAATTAAAAGCACACACAAGACGTAAAATGACTTAACGCAGTGCTTGTTTTGGCATATTTCCAGTCACCACGATCGTTTTGAATGCCTTGATGTGGAAGCACATAAATCAAAGTAGAGATGATGTGCAAATAAGGAGGATTGGAGGTGACACAGAGCATTTCATAAATTCTGTGTTTAAATCTGGATATGTTTCTCCGTGCGAGCAGACGGTTCAGTGTGCTTAACTTGCTCCTCTTCTAGCCCAAAGTCTAAACTGCGTCATGATATAGAAATGCGCATGCACCCTGACAGGCCAAGCCCTCAGATATCAACGGGGGAATGGGGGGGGGGGGTCTGATATGTCAGTTGACAACTTCTAGCTATACTTTAGCGGACCCAAAACGTGACGGACTTATAGTGTGTAAGATAATGGAACGATTACTTCTGGTATGACACTTACAACAGCTATAAAATAGAAAGCTCCCGATGGATCTTTTAAAGTCCAAATTTTAAAGGGGGAAAAAAAAGAGGCAATATTTTGAGATAAAAAGACAACATTGTGAGATTTGGGGACACTGTTTTTCTTTCCTATGTCCTTATTAAGCCACCGTACAATGCTGACATATTGTGCACACACAATTAAACTGCCGCATGCAACCATCACAGTAGTCTACTGCTGTACACATGCAAGTAAAGGTTTAGTAGCTACAGCGTGATAATCTGACGTCTATCTTGTCCGTGCGCACATGCAAACAGTTATACAAGAGCGCTCACAAGAATATTCAGCACAAAATCAGAAGCGCGCGCTCCGAAATATTTGTCTGCATTGCATGCTGTACGTACATAATACCTCCGTGCGCGCGTGTGCGTTGATCTATATACGAGTGTTTACTATACCGTCACACACAGTGGATTTTCAATGGAAAATATTTGTTGTCATTTTGTAGGCGTCCATATCAACACGTACTGTACTGGGCAGTTCTCTCTTCGTTGCAAGCAGTGTGGTCTAGACGTTGGATATATCTTGACGTCGTTCCTCGCCTTAATTTAGTTGTTCGAACGACTACAATGACGGCCCGGGGTTGCAGAGAAGAAAAGGACGACATTTCAAGACATCGTAAACATAACGTGATTACGGTTAGTGATATTTTACATTATCTGAAGTTGTCTGTATGCATGTATGTCTGTCTGTGAAGTTAGCCTATGCATAGTCTGCAACGTATACCTAGTCTAGGCCTATCAGTATATATGCCTTACTTTTGACAACAGTTTTATGCACAACGAGAACAGTGTTACGTCATGGATATGTACCTATGAGCAACTGAGGCATTTTGACGGCACTTAATGCTTTCTGGGATCAGTGTAGAAAAGTCTGTAGGAGAGTTAAAATACGTTCGGTCGGGATTGCGCCAGTAATATGTCGGTTACTTCTTGTAGGTGCCAGACGTGGCACGAGAAGTTGAGAGCGCCATCGATGGCCATCTTCTACATGTCATCTATCCATTAGCGGCAGGGCTATTATTCACGATGTTACCATAGCAA
This sequence comes from Apostichopus japonicus, assembly GCF_037975245.1. Taxonomy (NCBI): domain Eukaryota; kingdom Metazoa; phylum Echinodermata; class Holothuroidea; order Aspidochirotida; family Stichopodidae; genus Apostichopus; species Apostichopus japonicus. Next base: position 2,137,637 of record NC_092574.1, on the reverse strand, counting down.
TGGAGCGTTAAATTTTAGATTCAAAACGGAGCTATTTTAAATGAATATACAAGTCCCATGGAATTGTCGTGAATTTCATATTTGCTTTGGTCACAATACGTTAACTACAGAGTAAAAGCTAGATAAGGTAGAAATTAGATAGATTTATTCGACAATGAGTAAAGTTTACCGGTAGAAAGTCCTAGTATGTCATAATTAAATCCTCCGCGCTACTAGGTTTAATTCTCGGCTAAGTCTGCTGTATTCGCATTATCTGCTTTGTGTACCGTCATGAATACCGCACGTTTCGATCGTTGTTAATGCACGGAGAGCTCGTGGCATTGTTTATAACGTTACCGTACCTGTTTGTATCACACTGTCTTTCAAACGCCTGCCTCAGTAAATCAGCATTTAAGAAATGTGAAGTTGTTCTAACAGGAGCATAGCTGTTTCCACACTTAACGGTTTATAATATAAAGGCTAAGTAATGACACAACATTCCCGAAGAACAAATATTATCAAGATTGTCAGAAAAGATGTCGCGGTGGCCTTACACTGTACAAAAGAAGCATTTCTTTTTGCAGGTACAATTTTCGTCCTTATGTATACTTTCATTAAAATTTCCAGTGAAAGGCGACGAGCGAGACAGAAATCAAATTTACTACTCAGGTCTTAAGTTCCGATTGGTTTCTAAGTACAAGTTGTGCAAAATATTGCAATGACCTACTTCGTTTACGCGAAACAATATACCAAATAGAAACAACCCCCACCCCCCCCTAAAAAAAAAAAAAAAACAGACAGACAAACAAACAAAGCAAAACAAATTTAAAACACCATGCATGTACATGCAGATATTAACAACAACCCCCTCCCCAAAAAAAAAAAAAAAAAAAAAAAAAAATTATATAAAATAGTGCTTCGGCGTGGAATCGAACCTAGGCAGACATGAGCATCAATATAATCTTAAATAAATTGTGATTACTTAGCGAGAAAAAGATGAATGCAAAATGTCAATAATTAATTTGAATTATTGTATTATAAAATTGAAGACAGAAAGCTAAAATTAACAAGAGATTACGCCTCATCGAGGCCATGGTTTCACTGAACGTTGAACATCAACCCAGTCCGAATCGACGTGAGCCCTCCATTGCAAGTCAGCTAGCCCACTTCTGGCCCGAAGGCCGGACTCTAAACGTAATCTCCCGGATGCTTTTGCGAACTAAGGGAGGATACGGAATTGGGATCCTAGGCCCGTGTAAAAATTCCACCTTGGCGATGCCATTATAAACAAAGCAGTGTCTGTCATCCGATCGGCGCGATTCACACAGCCTGACAACAAACACCGACGCGCAGTGCTGTCTTCCAACCGTTCAGGCCACCACGCCAGCCTGGTGATTCTTGGGTCGAAATAATACTTCCAGTTCCAGATTGTTCCAAAACAATGTGATATGAATGCATACCGTGCCCCAATTGGAGTATTGTACATTCGCACAAAAGTTTAACCGTGAAAGAAGAAACACGAAAAACAAAAAAACAAAAACACGAAAAAAAAACAACAAAAAAACACACGAAAAGACAAGTAAATTAAAAGCACACACAAGACGTAAAATGACTTAACGCAGTGCTTGTTTTGGCATATTTCCAGTCACCACGATCGTTTTGAATGCCTTGATGTGGAAGCACATAAATCAAAGTAGAGATGATGTGCAAATAAGGAGGATTGGAGGTGACACAGAGCATTTCATAAATTCTGTGTTTAAATCTGGATATGTTTCTCCGTGCGAGCAGACGGTTCAGTGTGCTTAACTTGCTCCTCTTCTAGCCCAAAGTCTAAACTGCGTCATGATATAGAAATGCGCATGCACCCTGACAGGCCAAGCCCTCAGATATCAACGGGGGAATGGGGGGGGGGTCTGATATGTCAGTTGACAACTTCTAGCTATACTTTAGCGGACCCAAAACGTGACGGACTTATAGTGTGTAAGATAATGGAACGATTACTTCTGGTATGACACTTACAACAGCTATAAAATAGAAAGCTCCCGATGGATCTTTTAAAGTCCAAATTTTAAAGGGGGAAAAAAAAGAGGCAATATTTTGAGATAAAAAGACAACATTGTGAGATTTGGGGACACTGTTTTTCTTTCCTATGTCCTTATTAAGCCACCGTACAATGCTGACATATTGTGCACACACAATTAAACTGCCGCATGCAACCATCACAGTAGTCTACTGCTGTACACATGCAAGTAAAGGTTTAGTAGCTACAGCGTGATAATCTGACGTCTATCTTGTCCGTGCGCACATGCAAACAGTTATACAAGAGCGCTCACAAGAATATTCAGCACAAAATCAGAAGCGCGCGCTCCGAAATATTTGTCTGCATTGCATGCTGTACGTACATAATACCTCCGTGCGCGCGTGTGCGTTGATCTATATACGAGTGTTTACTATACCGTCACACACAGTGGATTTTCAATGGAAAATATTTGTTGTCATTTTGTAGGCGTCCATATCAACACGTACTGTACTGGGCAGTTCTCTCTTCGTTGCAAGCAGTGTGGTCTAGACGTTGGATATATCTTGACGTCGTTCCTCGCCTTAATTTAGTTGTTCGAACGACTACAATGACGGCCCGGGGTTGCAGAGAAGAAAAGGACGACATTTCAAGACATCGTAAACATAACGTGATTACGGTTAGTGATATTTTACATTATCTGAAGTTGTCTGTATGCATGTATGTCTGTCTGTGAAGTTAGCCTATGCATAGTCTGCAACGTATACCTAGTCTAGGCCTATCAGTATATATGCCTTACTTTTGACAACAGTTTTATGCACAACGAGAACAGTGTTACGTCATGGATATGTACCTATGAGCAACTGAGGCATTTTGACGGCACTTAATGCTTTCTGGGATCAGTGTAGAAAAGTCTGTAGGAGAGTTAAAATACGTTCGGTCGGGATTGCGCCAGTAATATGTCGGTTACTTCTTGTAGGTGCCAGACGTGGCACGAGAAGTTGAGAGCGCCATCGATGGCCATCTTCTACATGTCATCTATCCATTAGCGGCAGGGCTATTATTCACGATGTTACCATAGCAATGGAGCGTTAAATTTTAGATTCAAAACGGAGCTATTTTAAATGAATATACAAGTCCCATGGAATTGTCGTGAATTTCATATTTGCTTTGGTCATAATACGTTAACTACAGAGTAAAAGCTAGATAAGGTAGAAATTAGATAGATTTATTCGACAATGAGTAAAGTTTACCGGTAGAAAGTCCTAGTATGTCATAATTAAATCCTCCGCGCTACTAGGTTTAATTCTCGGCTAAGTCTGCTGTATTCGCATTATCTGCTTTGTGTACCGTCATGAATACCGCACGTTTCGATCGTTGTTAATGCACGGAGAGCTCGTGGCATTGTTTATAACGTTACCGTACCTGTTTGTATCACACTGTCTTTCAAACGCCTGCCTCAGTAAATCAGCATTTAAGAAATGTGAAGTTGTTCTAACAGGAGCATAGCTGTTTCCACACTTAACGGTTTATAATATAAAGGCTAAGTAATGACACAACATTCCCGAAGAACAAATATTATCAAGATTGTCAGAAAAGATGTCGCGGTGGCCTTACACTGTACAAAAGAAGCATTTCTTTTTGCAGGTACAATTTTCGTCCTTATGTATACTTTCATTAAAATTTCCAGTGAAAGGCGACGAGCGAGACAGAAATCAAATTTACTACTCAGGTCTTAAGTTCCGATTGGTTTCTAAGTACAAGTTGTGCAAAATATTGCAATGACCTACTTCGTTTACGCGAAACAATATACCAAATAGAAACAACCCCCACCCCCCCTAAAAAAAAAAAAAACAGACAGACAAACAAACAAAGCAAAACAAATTTAAAACACCATGCATGTACATGCAGATATTAACAACAACCCCCCCCCAAAAAAAAAAAAAAAAAAAATTATATAAAATAGTGCTTCGGCGTGGAATCGAACCTAGGCAGACATGAGCATCAATATAATCTTAAATAAATTGTGATTACTTAGCGAGAAAAAGATGAATGCAAAATGTCAATAATTAATTTGAATTATTGTATTATAAAATTGAAGACAGAAAGCTAAAATTAACAAGAGATTACGCCTCATCGAGGCCATGGTTTCACTGAACGTTGAACATCAACCCAGTCCGAATCGACGTGAGCCCTCCATTGCAAGTCAGCTAGCCCACTTCTGGCCCGAAGGCCGGACTCTAAACGTAATCTCCCGGATGCTTTTGCGAACTAAGGGAGGATACGGAATTGGGATCCTAGGCCCGTGTAAAAATTCCACCTTGGCGATGCCATTATAAACAAAGCAGTGTCTGTCATCCGATCGGCGCGATTCACACAGCCTGACAACAAACACCGACGCGCAGTGCTGTCTTCCAACCGTTCAGGCCACCACGCCAGCCTGGTGATTCTTGGGTCGAAATAATACTTCCAGTTCCAGATTGTTCCAAAACAATGTGATATGAATGCATACCGTGCCCCAATTGGAGTATTGTACATTCGCACAAAAGTTTAACCGTGAAAGAAGAAACACGAAAAACAAAAAAACAAAAACACGAAAAAAAAAACAACAAAAAAACACACGAAAAGACAAGTAAATTAAAAGCACACACAAGACGTAAAATGACTTAACGCAGTGCTTGTTTTGGCATATTTCCAGTCACCACGATCGTTTTGAATGCCTTGATGTGGAAGCACATAAATCAAAGTAGAGATGATGTGCAAATAAGGAGGATTGGAGGTGACACAGAGCATTTCATAAATTCTGTGTTTAAATCTGGATATGTTTCTCCGTGCGAGCAGACGGTTCAGTGTGCTTAACTTGCTCCTCTTCTAGCCCAAAGTCTAGACTGCGTCATGATATAGAAATGCGCATGCACCCTGACAGGCCAAGCCCTCAGATATCAACGGGGGAATGGGGGGGGGGGTCTGATATGTCAGTTGACAACTTCTAGCTATACTTTAGCGGACCCAAAACGTGACGGACTTATAGTGTGTAAGATAATGGAACGATTACTTCTGGTATGACACTTACAACAGCTATAAAATAGAAAGCTCCCGATGGATCTTTTAAAGTCCAAATTTTAAAGGGGGAAAAAAAAGAGGCAATATTTTGAGATAAAAAGACAACATTGTGAGATTTGGGGACACTGTTTTTCTTTCCTATGTCCTTATTAAGCCACCGTACAATGCTGACATATTGTGCACACACAATTAAACTGCCGCATGCAACCATCACAGTAGTCTACTGCTGTACACATGCAAGTAAAGGTTTAGTAGCTACAGCGTGATAATCTGACGTCTATCTTGTCCGTGCGCACATGCAAACAGTTATACAAGAGCGCTCACAAGAATATTCAGCACAAAATCAGAAGCGCGCGCTCCGAAATATTTGTCTGCATTGCATGCTGTACGTACATAATACCTCCGTGCGCGCGTGTGCGTTGATCTATATACGAGTGTTTACTATACCGTCACACACAGTGGATTTTCAATGGAAAATATTTGTTGTCATTTTGTAGGCGTCCATATCAACACGTACTGTACTGGGCAGTTCTCTCTTCGTTGCAAGCAGTGTGGTCTAGACGTTGGATATATCTTGACGTCGTTCCTCGCCTTAATTTAGTTGTTCGAACGACTACAATGACGGCCCGGGGTTGCAGAGAAGAAAAGGACGACATTTCAAGACATCGTAAACATAACGTGATTACGGTTAGTGATATTTTACATTATCTGAAGTTGTCTGTATGCATGTATGTCTGTCTGTGAAGTTAGCCTATGCATAGTCTGCAACGTATACCTAGTCTAGGCCTATCAGTATATATGCCTTACTTTTGACAACAGTTTTATGCACAACGAGAACAGTGTTACGTCATGGATATGTACCTATGAGCAACTGAGGCATTTTGACGGCACTTAATGCTTTCTGGGATCAGTGTAGAAAAGTCTGTAGGAGAGTTAAAATACGTTCGGTCGGGATTGCGCCAGTAATATGTCGGTTACTTCTTGTAGGTGCCAGACGTGGCACGAGAAGTTGAGAGCGCCATCGATGGCCATCTTCTACATGTCATCTATCCATTAGCGGCAGGGCTATTATTCACGATGTTACCATAGCAATGGAGCGTTAAATTTTAGATTCAAAACGGAGCTATTTTAAATGAATATACAAGTCCCATGGAATTGTCGTGAATTTCATATTTGCTTTGGTCATAATACGTTAACTACAGAGTAAAAGCTAGATAAGGTAGAAATTAGATAGATTTATTCGACAATGAGTAAAGTTTACCGGTAGAAAGTCCTAGTATGTCATAATTAAATCCTCCGCGCTACTAGGTTTAATTCTCGGCTAAGTCTGCTGTATTCGCATTATCTGCTTTGTGTACCGTCATGAATACCGCACGTTTCGATCGTTGTTAATGCACGGAGAGCTCGTGGCATTGTTTATAACGTTACCGTACCTGTTTGTATCACACTGTCTTTCAAACGCCTGCCTCAGTAAATCAGCATTTAAGAAATGTGAAGTTGTTCTAACAGGAGCATAGCTGTTTCCACACTTAACGGTTTATAATATAAAGGCTAAGTAATGACACAACATTCCCGAAGAACAAATATTATCAAGATTGTCAGAAAAGATGTCGCGGTGGCCTTACACTGTACAAAAGAAGCATTTCTTTTTGCAGGTACAATTTTCGTCCTTATGTATACTTTCATTAAAATTTCCAGTGAAAGGCGACGAGCGAGACAGAAATCAAATTTACTACTCAGGTCTTAAGTTCCGATTGGTTTCTAAGTACAAGTTGTGCAAAATATTGCAATGACCTACTTCGTTTACGCGAAACAATATACCAAATAGAAACAACCCCCACCCCCCCTAAAAAAAAAAAAAAAACAGACAGACAAACAAACAAAGCAAAACAAATTTAAAACACCATGCATGTACATGCAGATATTAACAACAACCCCCCCCCCCCCCAAAAAAAAAAAAAAAAAAAAAAATTATATAAAATAGTGCTTCGGCGTGGAATCGAACCTAGGCAGACATGAGCATCAATATAATCTTAAATAAATTGTGATTACTTAGCGAGAAAAAGATGAATGCAAAATGTCAATAATTAATTTGAATTATTGTATTATAAAATTGAAGACAGAAAGCTAAAATTAACAAGAGATTACGCCTCATCGAGGCCATGGTTTCACTGAACGTTGAACATCAACCCAGTCCGAATCGACGTGAGCCCTCCATTGCAAGTCAGCTAGCCCACTTCTGGCCCGAAGGCCGGACTCTAAACGTAATCTCCCGGATGCTTTTGCGAACTAAGGGAGGATACGGAATTGGGATCCTAGGCCCGTGTAAAAATTCCACCTTGGCGATGCCATTATAAACAAAGCAGTGTCTGTCATCCGATCGGCGCGATTCACACAGCCTGACAACAAACACCGACGCGCAGTGCTGTCTTCCAACCGTTCAGGCCACCACGCCAGCCTGGTGATTCTTGGGTCGAAATAATACTTCCAGTTCCAGATTGTTCCAAAACAATGTGATATGAATGCATACCGTGCCCCAATTGGAGTATTGTACATTCGCACAAAAGTTTAACCGTGAAAGAAGAAACACGAAAAACAAAAAAACAAAAACACGAAAAAAAAACAACAAAAAAACACACGAAAAGACAAGTAAATTAAAAGCACACACAAGACGTAAAATGACTTAACGCAGTGCTTGTTTTGGCATATTTCCAGTCACCACGATCGTTTTGAATGCCTTGATGTGGAAGCACATAAATCAAAGTAGAGATGATGTGCAAATAAGGAGGATTGGAGGTGACACAGAGCATTTCATAAATTCTGTGTTTAAATCTGGATATGTTTCTCCGTGCGAGCAGACGGTTCAGTGTGCTTAACTTGCTCCTCTTCTAGCCCAAAGTCTAAACTGCGTCATGATATAGAAATGCGCATGCACCCTGACAGGCCAAGCCCTCAGATATCAACGGGGGAATGGGGGGGGGGGGTCTGATATGTCAGTTGACAACTTCTAGCTATACTTTAGCGGACCCAAAACGTGACGGACTTATAGTGTGTAAGATAATGGAACGATTACTTCTGGTATGACACTTACAACAGCTATAAAATAGAAAGCTCCCGATGGATCTTTTAAAGTCCAAATTTTAAAGGGGGAAAAAAAAAGAGGCAATATTTTGAGATAAAAAGACAACATTGTGAGATTTGGGGACACTGTTTTTCTTTCCTATGTCCTTATTAAGCCACCGTACAATGCTGACATATTGTGCACACACAATTAAACTGCCGCATGCAACCATCACAGTAGTCTACTGCTGTACACATGCAAGTAAAGGTTTAGTAGCTACAGCGTGATAATCTGACGTCTATCTTGTCCGTGCGCACATGCAAACAGTTATACAAGAGCGCTCACAAGAATATTCAGCACAAAATCAGAAGCGCGCGCTCCGAAATATTTGTCTGCATTGCATGCTGTACGTACATAATACCTCCGTGCGCGCGTGTGCGTTGATCTATATACGAGTGTTTACTATACCGTCACACACAGTGGATTTTCAATGGAAAATATTTGTTGTCATTTTGTAGGCGTCCATATCAACACGTACTGTACTGGGCAGTTCTCTCTTCGTTGCAAGCAGTGTGGTCTAGACGTTGGATATATCTTGACGTCGTTCCTCGCCTTAATTTAGTTGTTCGAACGACTACAATGACGGCCCGGGGTTGCAGAGAAGAAAAGGACGACATTTCAAGACATCGTAAACATAACGTGATTACGGTTAGTGATATTTTACATTATCTGAAGTTGTCTGTATGCATGTATGTCTGTCTGTGAAGTTAGCCTATGCATAGTCTGCAACGTATACCTAGTCTAGGCCTATCAGTATATATGCCTTACTTTTGACAACAGTTTTATGCACAACGAGAACAGTGTTACGTCATGGATATGTACCTATGAGCAACTGAGGCATTTTGACGGCACTTAATGCTTTCTGGGATCAGTGTAGAAAAGTCTGTAGGAGAGTTAAAATACGTTCGGTCGGGATTGCGCCAGTAATATGTCGGTTACTTCTTGTAGGTGCCAGACGTGGCACGAGAAGTTGAGAGCGCCATCGATGGCCATCTTCTACATGTCATCTATCCATTAGCGGCAGGGCTATTATTCACGATGTTACCATAGCAATGGAGCGTTAAATTTTAGATTCAAAACGGAGCTATTTTAAATGAATATACAAGTCCCATGGAATTGTCGTGAATTTCATATTTGCTTTGGTCATAATACGTTAACTACAGAGTAAAAGCTAGATAAGGTAGAAATTAGATAGATTTATTCGACAATGAGTAAAGTTTACCGGTAGAAAGTCCTAGTATGTCATAATTAAATCCTCCGCGCTACTAGGTTTAATTCTCGGCTAAGTCTGCTGTATTCGCATTATCTGCTTTGTGTACCGTCATGAATACCGCACGTTTCGATCGTTGTTAATGCACGGAGAGCTCGTGGCATTGTTTATAACGTTACCGTACCTGTTTGTATCACACTGTCTTTCAAACGCCTGCCTCAGTAAATCAGCATTTAAGAAATGTGAAGTTGTTCTAACAGGAGCATAGCTGTTTCCACACTTAACGGTTTATAATATAAAGGCTAAGTAATGACACAACATTCCCGAAGAACAAATATTATCAAGATTGTCAGAAAAGATGTCGCGGTGGCCTTACACTGTACAAAAGAAGCATTTCTTTTTGCAGGTACAATTTTCGTCCTTATGTATACTTTCATTAAAATTTCCAGTGAAAGGCGACGAGCGAGACAGAAATCAAATTTACTACTCAGGTCTTAAGTTCCGATTGGTTTCTAAGTACAAGTTGTGCAAAATATTGCAATGACCTACTTCGTTTACGCGAAACAATATACCAAATAGAAACAACCCCACCCCCCCTAAAAAAAAAAACAGACAGACAAACAAACAAAGCAAAACAAATTTAAAACACCATGCATGTACATGCAGATATTAACAACAACCCCCCCCCCCAAAAAAAAAAAAAAAAAAAAAAAAAATTATATAAAATAGTGCTTCGGCGTGGAATCGAACCTAGGCAGACATGAGCATCAATATAATCTTAAATAAATTGTGATTACTTAGCGAGAAAAAGATGAATGCAAAATGTCAATAATTAATTTGAATTATTGTATTATAAAATTGAAGACAGAAAGCTAAAATTAACAAGAGATTACGCCTCATCGAGGCCATGGTTTCACTGAACGTTGAACATCAACCCAGTCCGAATCGACGTGAGCCCTCCATTGCAAGTCAGCTAGCCCACTTCTGGCCCGAAGGCCGGACTCTAAACGTAATCTCCCGGATGCTTTTGCGAACTAAGGGAGGATACGGAATTGGGATCCTAGGCCCGTGTAAAAATTCCACCTTGGCGATGCCATTATAAACAAAGCAGTGTCTGTCATCCGATCGGCGCGATTCACACAGCCTGACAACAAACACCGACGCGCAGTGCTGTCTTCCAACCGTTCAGGCCACCACGCCAGCCTGGTGATTCTTGGGTCGAAATAATACTTCCAGTTCCAGATTGTTCCAAAACAATGTGATATGAATGCATACCGTGCCCCAATTGGAGTATTGTACATTCGCACAAAAGTTTAACCGTGAAAGAAGAAACACGAAAAACAAAAAAACAAAAACACGAAAAAAAACAACAAAAAAACACACGAAAAGACAAGTAAATTAAAAGCACACACACATACACACACAAGACGTAAAATGACTTAACGCAGTGCTTGTTTTGGCATATTTCCAGTCACCACGATCGTTTTGAATGCCTTGATGTGGAAGCACATAAATCAAAGTAGAGATGATGTGCAAATAAGGAGGATTGGAGGTGACACAGAGCATTTCATAAATTCTGTGTTTAAGTCTGGATATGTTTCTCCGTGCGAGCAGACGGTTCAGTGTGCTTAACTTGCTCCTCTTCTAGCCCAAAGTCTAAACTGCGTCATGATATAGAAATGCGCATGCACCCTGACAGGCCAACTTGCCCTCAGATATCAACGGGGGAATGGGGGGGGGGGTCTGATATGTCAGTTGACAACTTCTAGCTATACTTTAGCGGACCCAAAACGTGACGGACTTATAGTGTGTAAGATAATGGAACGATTACTTCTGGTATGACACTTACAACAGCTATAAAATAGAAAGCTCCCGATGGATCTTTTAAAGTCCAAATTTTAAAGGGGAAAAAAAAAGAGGCAATATTTTGAGATAAAAAGACAACATTGTGAGATTTGGGGACACTGTTTTTCTTTCCTATGTCCTTATTAAGCCACCGTACAATGCTGACATATTGTGCACACACAATTAAACTGCCGCATGCAACCATCACAGTAGTCTACTGCTGTACACATGCAAGTAAAGGTTTAGTAGCTACAGCGTGATAATCTGACGTCTATCTTGTCCGTGCGCACATGCAAACAGTTATACAAGAGCGCTCACAAGAATATTCAGCACAAAATCAGAAGCGCGCGCTCCGAAATATTTGTCTGCATTGCATGCTGTACGTACATAATACCTCCGTGCGCGCGTGTGCGTTGATCTATATACGAGTGTTTACTATACCGTCACACACAGTGGATTTTCAATGGAAAATATTTGTTGTCATTTTGTAGGCGTCCATATCAACACGTACTGTACTGGGCAGTTCTCTCTTCATTGCAAGCAGTGTGGTCTAGACGTTGGATATATCTTGACGTCGTTCCTCGCCTTAATTTAGTTGTTCGAACGACTACAATGACGGCCCGGGGTTGCAGAGAAGAAAAGGACGACATTTCAAGACATCGTAAACATAACGTGATTACGGTTAGTGATATTTTACATTATCTGAAGTTGTCTGTATGCATGTATGTCTGTCTGTGAAGTTAGCCTATGCATAGTCTGCAACGTATACCTAGTCTAGGCCTATCAGTATATATGCCTTACTTTTGACAACAGTTTTATGCACAACGAGAACAGTGTTACGTCATGGATATGTACCTATGAGCAACTGAGGCATTTTGACGGCACTTAATGCTTTCTGGGATCAGTGTAGAAAAGTCTGTAGGAGAGTTAAAATACGTTCGGTCGGGATTGCGCCAGTAATATGTCGGTTACTTCTTGTAGGTGCCAGACGTGGCACGAGAAGTTGAGAGCGCCATCGATGGCCATCTTCTACATGTCATCTATCCATTAGCGGCAGGGCTATTATTCACGATGTTACCATAGCAATGGAGCGTTAAATTTTAGATTCAAAACGGAGCTATTTTAAATGAATATACAAGTCCCATGGAATTGTCGTGAATTTCATATTTGCTTTGGTCATAATACGTTAACTACAGAGTAAAAGCTAGATAAGGTAGAAATTAGATAGATTTATTCGACAATGAGTAAAGTTTACCGGTAGAAAGTCCTAGTATGTCATAATTAAATCCTCCGCGCTACTAGGTTTAATTCTCGGCTAAGTCTGCTGTATTCGCATTATCTGCTTTGTGTACCGTCATGAATACCGCACGTTTCGATCGTTGTTAATGCACGGAGAGCTCGTGGCATTGTTTATAACGTTACCGTACCTGTTTGTATCACACTGTCTTTCAAACGCCTGCCTCAGTAAATCAGCATTTAAGAAATGTGAAGTTGTTCTAACAGGAGCATAGCTGTTTCCACACTTAACGGTTTATAATATAAAGGCTAAGTAATGACACAACATTCCCGAAGAACAAATATTATCAAGATTGTCAGAAAAGATGTCGCGGTGGCCTTACACTGTACAAAAGAAGCATTTCTTTTTGCAGGTACAATTTTCGTCCTTATGTATACTTTCATTAAAATTTCCAGTGAAAGGCGACGAGCGAGACAGAAATCAAATTTACTACTCAGGTCTTAAGTTCCGATTGGTTTCTAAGTACAAGTTGTGCAAAATATTGCAATGACCTACTTCGTTTACGCGAAACAATATACCAAATAGAAACAACCCCCACCCCCCCCCTAAAAAAAAAAAACAGACAGACAAACAAACAAAGCAAAACAAATTTAAAACACCATGCATGTACATGCAGATATTAACAACAACCCCCCCCCCCCAAAAAAAAAAAAAAAAAAAAAATTATATAAAATAGTGCTTCGGCGTGGAATCGAACCTAGGCAGACATGAGCATCAATATAATCTTAAATAAATTGTGATTACTTAGCGAGAAAAAGATGAATGCAAAATGTCAATAATTAATTTGAATTATTGTATTATAAAATTGAAGACAGAAAGCTAAAATTAACAAGAGATTACGCCTCATCGAGGCCATGGTTTCACTGAACGTTGAACATCAACCCAGTCCGAATCGACGTGAGCCCTCCATTGCAAGTCAGCTAGCCCACTTCTGGCCCGAAGGCCGGACTCTAAACGTAATCTCCCGGATGCTTTTGCGAACTAAGGGAGGATACGGAATTGGGATCCTAGGCCCGTGTAAAAATTCCACCTTGGCGATGCCATTATAAACAAAGCAGTGTCTGTCATCCGATCGGCGCGATTCACACAGCCTGACAACAAACACCGACGCGCAGTGCTGTCTTCCAACCGTTCAGGCCACCACGCCAGCCTGGTGATTCTTGGGTCGAAATAATACTTCCAGTTCCAGATTGTTCCAAAACAATGTGATATGAATGCATACCGTGCCCCAATTGGAGTATTGTACATTCGCACAAAAGTTTAACCGTGAAAGAAGAAACACGAAAAACAAAAAAACAAAAACACGAAAAAAAACAACAAAAAAACACACGAAAAGACAAGTAAATTAAAAGCACACACACATACACACACAAGACGTAAAATGACTTAACGCAGTGCTTGTTTTGGCATATTTCCAGTCACCACGATCGTTTTGAATGCCTTGATGTGGAAGCACATAAATCAAAGTAGAGATGATGTGCAAATAAGGAGGATTGGAGGTGACACAGAGCATTTCATAAATTCTGTGTTTAAGTCTGGATATGTTTCTCCGTGCGAGCAGACGGTTCAGTGTGCTTAACTTGCTCCTCTTCTAGCCCAAAGTCTAAACTGCGTCATGATATAGAAATGCGCATGCACCCTGACAGGCCAACTTGCCCTCAGATATCAACGGGGGAATGGGGGGGGGGGTCTGATATGTCAGTTGACAACTTCTAGCTATACTTTAGCGGACCCAAAACGTGACGGACTTATAGTGTGTAAGATAATGGAACGATTACTTCTGGTATGACACTTACAACAGCTATAAAATAGAAAGCTCCCGATGGATCTTTTAAAGTCCAAATTTTAAAGGGGAAAAAAAAAGAGGCAATATTTTGAGATAAAAAGACAACATTGTGAGATTTGGGGACACTGTTTTTCTTTCCTATGTCCTTATTAAGCCACCGTACAATGCTGACATATTGTGCACACACAATTAAACTGCCGCATGCAACCATCACAGTAGTCTACTGCTGTACACATGCAAGTAAAGGTTTAGTAGCTACAGCGTGATAATCTGACGTCTATCTTGTCCGTGCGCACATGCAAACAGTTATACAAGAGCGCTCACAAGAATATTCAGCACAAAATCAGAAGCGCGCGCTCCGAAATATTTGTCTGCATTGCATGCTGTACGTACATACATAATACCTCCGTGCGCGCGTGTGCGTTGATCTATATACGAGTGTTTACTATACCGTCACACACAGTGGATTTTCAATGGAAAATATTTGTTGTCATTTTGTAGGCGTCCATATCAACACGTACTGTACTGGGCAGTTCTCTCTTCATTGCAAGCAGTGTGGTCTAGACGTTGGATATATCTTGACGTCGTTCCTCGCCTTAATTTAGTTGTTCGAACGACTACAATGACGGCCCGGGGTTGCAGAGAAGAAAAGGACGACATTTCAAGACATCGTAAACATAACGTGATTACGGTTAGTGATATTTTACATTATCTGAAGTTGTCTGTATGCATGTATGTCTGTCTGTGAAGTTAGCCTATGCATAGTCTGCAACGTATACCTAGTCTAGGCCTATCAGTATATATGCCTTACTTTTGACAACAGTTTTATGCACAACGAGAACAGTGTTACGTCATGGATATGTACCTATGAGCAACTGAGGCATTTTGACGGCACTTAATGCTTTCTGGGATCAGTGTAGAAAAGTCTGTAGGAGAGTTAAAATACGTTCGGTCGGGATTGCGCCAGTAATATGTCGGTTACTTCTTGTAGGTGCCAGACGTGGCACGAGAAGTTGAGAGCGCCATCGATGGCCATCTTCTACATGTCATCTATCCATTAGCGGCAGGGCTATTATTCACGATGTTACCATAGCAATGGAGCGTTAGATTTTAGATTCAAAACGGAGCTATTTTAAATGAATATACAAGTCCCATGGAATTGTCGTGAATTTCATATTTGCTTTGGTCATAATACGTTAAATACAGAGTAAAAGCTAGATAAGGTAGAAATTAGATAGATTTATTCGACAATGAGTAAAGTTTACCGGTAGAAAGTCCTAGTATGTCATAATTAAATCCTCCGCGCTACTAGGTTTAATTCTCGGCTAAGTCTGCTGTATTCGCATTATCTGCTTTGTGTACCGTCATGAATACCGCACGTTTCGATCGTTGTTAATGCACGGAGAGCTCGTGGCATTGTTTATAACGTTACCGTACCTGTTTGTATCACACTGTCTTTCAAACGCCTGCCTCAGTAAATCAGCATTTAAGAAATGTGAAGTTGTTCTAACAGGAGCATAGCTGTTTCCACACTTAACGGTTTATAATATAAAGGCTAAGTAATGACACAACATTCCCGAAGAACAAATATTATCAAGATTGTCAGAAAAGATGTCGCGGTGGCCTTACACTGTACAAAAGAAGCATTTCTTTTTGCAGGTACAATTTTCGTCCTTATGTATACTTTCATTAAAATTTCCAGTGAAAGGCGACGAGCGAGACAGAAATCAAATTTACTACTCAGGTCTTAAGTTCCGATTGGTTTCTAAGTACAAGTTGTGCAAAATATTGCAATGACCTACTTCGTTTACGCGAAACAATATACCAAATAGAAACAACCCCCACCCCCCCCTAAAAAAAAAAAAAAAAACAGACAGACAAACAAACAAAGCAAAACAAATTTAAAACACCATGCATGTACATGCAGATATTAACAACAACCCCCCCCCCCCAAAAAAAAAAAAAAAAAAAAAAAATTATATAAAATAGTGCTTCGGCGTGGAATCGAACCTAGGCAGACATGAGCATCAATATAATCTTAAATAAATTGTGATTACTTAGCGAGAAAAAGATGAATGCAAAATGTCAATAATTAATTTGAATTATTGTATTATAAAATTGAAGACAGAAAGCTAAAATTAACAAGAGATTACGCCTCATCGAGGCCATGGTTTCACTGAACGTTGAACATCAACCCAGTCCGAATCGACGTGAGCCCTCCATTGCAAGTCAGCTAGCCCACTTCTGGCCCGAAGGCCGGACTCTAAACGTAATCTCCCGGATGCTTTTGCGAACTAAGGGAGGATACGGAATTGGGATCCTAGGCCCGTGTAAAAATTCCACCTTGGCGATGCCATTATAAACAAAGCAGTGTCTGTCATCCGATCGGCGCGATTCACACAGCCTGACAACAAACACCGACGCGCAGTGCTGTCTTCCAACCGTTCAGGCCACCACGCCAGCCTGGTGATTCTTGGGTCGAAATAATACTTCCAGTTCCAGATTGTTCCAAAACAATGTGATATGAATGCATACCGTGCCCCAATTGGAGTATTGTACATTCGCACAAAAGTTTAACCGTGAAAGAAGAAACACGAAAAACAAAAAAACAAAAACACGAAAAAAAACAACAAAAAAACACACGAAAAGACAAGTAAATTAAAAGCACACACAAGACGTAAAATGACTTAACGCAGTGCTTGTTTTGGCATATTTCCAGTCACCACGATCGTTTTGAATGCCTTGATGTGGAAGCACATAAATCAAAGTAGAGATGATGTGCAAATAAGGAGGATTGGAGGTGACACAGAGCATTTCATAAATTCTGTGTTTAAATCTGGATATGTTTCTCCGTGCGAGCAGACGGTTCAGTGTGCTTAACTTGCTCCTCTTCTAGCCCAAAGTCTAAACTGCGTCATGATATAGAAATGCGCATGCACCCTGACAGGCCAAGCCCTCAGATATCAACGGGGGAATGGGGGGGGGTCTGATATGTCAGTTGACAACTTCTAGCTATACTTTAGCGGACCCAAAACGTGACGGACTTATAGTGTGTAAGATAATGGAACGATTACTTCTGGTATGACACTTACAACAGCTATAAAATAGAAAGCTCCCGATGGATCTTTTAAAGTCCAAATTTTAAAGGGGAAAAAAAAAGAGGCAATATTTTGAGATAAAAAGACAACATTGTGAGATTTGGGGACACTGTTTTTCTTTCCTATGTCCTTATTAAGCCACCGTACAATGCTGACATATTGTGCACACACAATTAAACTGCCGCATGCAACCATCACAGTAGTCTACTGCTGTACACATGCAAGTAAAGGTTTAGTAGCTACAGCGTGATAATCTGACGTCTATCTTGTCCGTGCGCACATGCAAACAGTTATACAAGAGCGCTCACAAGAATATTCAGCACAAAATCAGAAGCGCGCGCTCCGAAATATTTGTCTGCATTGCATGCTGTACGTACATACATAATACCTCCGTGCGCGCGTGTGCGTTGATCTATATACGAGTGTTTACTATACCGTCACACACAGTGGATTTTCAATGGAAAATATTTGTTGTCATTTTGTAGGCGTCCATATCAACACGTACTGTACTGGGCAGTTCTCTCTTCCTTGCAAGCAGTGTGGTCTAGACGTTGGATATATCTTGACGTCGTTCCTCGCCTTAATTTAGTTGTTCGAACGACTACAATGACGGCCCGGGGTTGCAGAGAAGAAAAGGACGACATTTCAAGACATCGTAAACATAACGTGATTACGGTTAGTGATATTTTACATTATCTGAAGTTGTCTGTATGCATGTATGTCTGTCTGTGAAGTTAGCCTATGCATAGTCTGCAACGTATACCTAGTCTAGGCCTATCAGTATATATGCCTTACTTTTGACAACAGTTTTATGCACAACGAGAACAGTGTTACGTCATGGATATGTACCTATGAGCAACTGAGGCATTTTGACGGCACTTAATGCTTTCTGGGATCAGTGTAGAAAAGTCTGTAGGAGAGTTAAAATACGTTCGGTCGGGATTGCGCCAGTAATATGTCGGTTACTTCTTGTAGGTGCCAGACGTGGCACGAGAAGTTGAGAGCGCCATCGATGGCCATCTTCTACATGTCATCTATCCATTAGCGGCAGGGCTATTATTCACGATGTTACCATAGCAATGGAGCGTTAGATTTTAGATTCAAAACGGAGCTATTTTAAATGAATATACAAGTCCCATGGAATTGTCGTGAATTTCATATTTGCTTTGGTCATAATACGTTAAATACAGAGTAAAAGCTAGATAAGGTAGAAATTAGATAGATTTATTCGACAATGAGTAAAGTTTACCGGTAGAAAGTCCTAGTATGTCATAATTAAATCCTCCGCGCTACTAGGTTTAATTCTCGGCTAAGTCTGCTGTATTCGCATTATCTGCTTTGTGTACCGTCATGAATACCGCACGTTTCGATCGTTGTTAATGCACGGAGAGCTCGTGGCATTGTTTATAACGTTACCGTACCTGTTTGTATCACACTGTCTTTCAAACGCCTGCCTCAGTAAATCAGCATTTAAGAAATGTGAAGTTGTTCTAACAGGAGCATAGCTGTTTCCACACTTAACGGTTTATAATATAAAGGCTAAGTAATGACACAACATTCCCGAAGAACAAATATTATCAAGATTGTCAGAAAAGATGTCGCGGTGGCCTTACACTGTACAAAAGAAGCATTTCTTTTTGCAGGTACAATTTTCGTCCTTATGTATACTTTCATTAAAATTTCCAGTGAAAGGCGACGAGCGAGACAGAAATCAAATTTACTACTCAGGTCTTAAGTTCCGATTGGTTTCTAAGTACAAGTTGTGCAAAATATTGCAATGACCTACTTCGTTTACGCGAAACAATATACCAAATAGAAACAACCCCCACCCCCCCCTAAAAAAAAAACAGACAGACAAACAAACAAAGCAAAACAAATTTAAAACACCATGCATGTACATGCAGATATTAACAACAACCCCCCCCCCAAAAAAAAAAAAAAAAAATTATATAAAATAGTGCTTCGGCGTGGATTCGAACCTAGGCAGACATGAGCATCAATATAATCTTAAATAAATTGTGATTACTTAGCGAGAAAAAGATGAATGCAAAATGTCAATAATTAATTTGAATTATTGTATTATAAAATTGAAGACAGAAAGCTAAAATTAAAAAGAGATTACGCCTCATCGAGGCCATGGTTTCACTGAACGTTGAACATCAACCCAGTCCGAATCGACGTGAGCCCTCCATTGCAAGTCAGCTAGCCCACTTCTGGCCCGAAGGCCGGACTCTAAACGTAATCTCCCGGATGCTTTTGCGAACTAAGGGAGGATACGGAATTGGGATCCTAGGCCCGTGTAAAAATTCCACCTTGGCGATGCCATTATAAACAAAGCAGTGTCTGTCATCCGATCGGCGCGATTCACACAGCCTGACAACAAACACCGACGCGCAGTGCTGTCTTCCAACCGTTCAGGCCACCACGCCAGCCTGGTGATTCTTGGGTCGAAATAATACTTCCAGTTCCAGATTGTTCCAAAACAATGTGATATGAATGCATACCGTGCCCCAATTGGAGTATTGTACATTCGCACAAAAGTTTAACCGTGAAAGAAGAAACACGAAAAACAAAAAAACAAAAACACGAAAAAAAACAACAAAAAAACACACGAAAAGACAAGTAAATTAAAAGCACACACACATACACACACAAGACGTAAAATGACTTAACGCAGTGCTTGTTTTGGCATATTTCCAGTCACCACGATCGTTTTGAATGCCTTGATGTGGAAGCACATAAATCAAAGTAGAGATGATGTGCAAATAAGGAGGATTGGAGGTGACACAGAGCATTTCATAAATTCTGTGTTTAAATCTGGATATGTTTCTCCGTGCGAGCAGACGGTTCAGTGTGCTTAACTTGCTCCTCTTCTAGCCCAAAGTCTAAACTGCGTCATGATATAGAAATGCGCATGCACCCTGACAGGCCAAGCCCTCAGATATCAACGGGGGAATGGGGGGGGGGGGGGTCTGATATGTCAGTTGACAACTTCTAGCTATACTTTAGCGGACCCAAAACGTGACGGACTTATAGTGTGTAAGATAATGGAACGATTACTTCTGGTATGACACTTACAACAGCTATAAAATAGAAAGCTCCCGATGGATCTTTTAAAGTCCAAATTTTAAAGGGGAAAAAAAAAGAGGCAATATTTTGAGATAAAAAGACAACATTGTGAGATTTGGGGACACTGTTTTTCTTTCCTATGTCCTTATTAAGCCACCGTACAATGCTGACATATTGTGCACACACAATTAAACTGCCGCATGCAACCATCACAGTAGTCTACTGCTGTACACATGCAAGTAAAGGTTTAGTAGCTACAGCGTGATAATCTGACGTCTATCTTGTCCGTGCGCACATGCAAACAGTTATACAAGAGCGCTCACAAGAATATTCAGCACAAAATCAGAAGCGCGCGCTCCGAAATATTTGTCTGCATTGCATGCTGTACGTACATACATAATACCTCCGTGCGCGCGTGTGCGTTGATCTATATACGAGTGTTTACTATACCGTCACACACAGTGGATTTTCAATGGAAAATATTTGTTGTCATTTTGTAGGCGTCCATATCAACACGTACTGTACTGGGCAGTTCTCTCTTCATTGCAAGCAGTGTGGTCTAGACGTTGGATATATCTTGACGTCGTTCCTCGCCTTAACTTAGTTGTTCGAACGACTACAATGACGGCCCGGGGTTGCAGAGAAGAAAAGGACGACATTTCAAGACATCGTAAACATAACGTGATTACGGTTAGTGATATTTTACATTATCTGAAGTTGTCTGTATGCATGTATGTCTGTCTGTGAAGTTAGCCTATGCATAGTCTGCAACGTATACCTAGTCTAGGCCTATCAGTATATATGCCTTACTTTTGACAACAGTTTTATGCACAACGAGAACAGTGTTACGTCATGGATATGTACCTATGAGCAACTGAGGCATTTTGACGGCACTTAATGCTTTCTGGGATCAGTGTAGAAAAGTCTGTAGGAGAGTTAAAATACGTTCGGTCGGGATTGCGCCAGTAATATGTCGGTTACTTCTTGTAGGTGCCAGACGTGGCACGAGAAGTTGAGAGCGCCATCGATGGCCATCTTCTACATGTCATCTATCCATTAGCGGCAGGGCTATTATTCACGATGTTACCATAGCAATGGAGCGTTAGATTTTAGATTCAAAACGGAGCTATTTTAAATGAATATACAAGTCCCATGGAATTGTCGTGAATTTCATATTTGCTTTGGTCATAATACGTTAAATACAGAGTAAAAGCTAGATAAGGTAGAAATTAGATAGATTTATTCGACAATGAGTAAAGTTTACCGGTAGAAAGTCCTAGTATGTCATAATTAAATCCTCCGCGCTACTAGGTTTAATTCTCGGCTAAGTCTGCTGTATTCGCATTATCTGCTTTGTGTACCGTCATGAATACCGCACGTTTCGATCGTTGTTAATGCACGGAGAGCTCGTGGCATTGTTTATAACGTTACCGTACCTGTTTGTATCACACTGTCTTTCAAACGCCTGCCTCAGTAAATCAGCATTTAAGAAATGTGAAGTTGTTCTAACAGGAGCATAGCTGTTTCCACACTTAACGGTTTATAATATAAAGGCTAAGTAATGACACAACATTCCCGAAGAACAAATATTATCAAGATTGTCAGAAAAGATGTCGCGGTGGCCTTACACTGTACAAAAGAAGCATTTCTTTTTGCAGGTACAATTTTCGTCCTTATGTATACTTTCATTAAAATTTCCAGTGAAAGGCGACGAGCGAGACAGAAATCAAATTTACTACTCAGGTCTTAAGTTCCGATTGGTTTCTAAGTACAAGTTGTGCAAAATATTGCAATGACCTACTTCGTTTACGCGAAACAATATACCAAATAGAAACAACCCCCACCCCCCCCCTAAAAAAAAAAACAGACAGACAAACAAACAAAGCAAAACAAATTTAAAACACCATGCATGTACATGCAGATATTAACAACAACCCCCCCCCCAAAAAAAAAAAAAAAATTATATAAAATAGTGCTTCGGCGTGGAATCGAACCTAGGCAGACATGAGCATCAATATAATCTTAAATAAATTGTGATTACTTAGCGAGAAAAAGATGAATGCAAAATGTCAATAATTAATTTGAATTATTGTATTATAAAATTGAAGACAGAAAGCTAAAATTAACAAGAGATTACGCCTCATCGAGGCCATGGTTTCACTGAACGTTGAACATCAACCCAGTCCGAATCGACGTGAGCCCTCCATTGCAAGTCAGCTAGCCCACTTCTGGCCCGAAGGCCGGACTCTAAACGTAATCTCCCGGATGCTTTTGCGAACTAAGGGAGGATACGGAATTGGGATCCTAGGCCCGTGTAAAAATTCCACCTTGGCGATGCCATTATAAACAAAGCAGTGTCTGTCATCCGATCGGCGCGATTCACACAGCCTGACAACAAACACCGACGCGCAGTGCTGTCTTCCAACCGTTCAGGCCACCACGCCAGCCTGGTGATTCTTGGGTCGAAATAATACTTCCAGTTCCAGATTGTTCCAAAACAATGTGATATGAATGCATACCGTGCCCCAATTGGAGTATTGTACATTCGCACAAGACGTAAAATGACTTAACGCAGTGCTTGTTTTGGCATATTTCCAGTCACCACGATCGTTTTGAATGCCTTGATGTGGAAGCACATAAATCAAAGTAGAGATGATGTGCAAATAAGGAGGATTGGAGGTGACACAGAGCATTTCATAAATTCTGTGTTTAAATCTGGATATGTTTCTCCGTGCGAGCAGACGGTTCAGTGTGCTTAACTTGCTCCTCTTCTAGCCCAAAGTCTAAACTGCGTCATGATATAGAAATGCGCATGCACCCTGACAGGCCAAGCCCTCAGATATCAACGGGGGAATGGGGGGGGGGTCTGATATGTCAGTTGACAACTTCTAGCTATACTTTAGCGGACCCAAAACGTGACGGACTTATAGTGTGTAAGATAATGGAACGATTACTTCTGGTATGACACTTACAACAGCTATAAAATAGAAAGCTCCCGATGGATCTTTTAAAGTCCAAATTTTAAAGGGGAAAAAAAAAGAGGCAATATTTTGAGATAAAAAGACAACATTGTGAGATTTGGGGACACTGTTTTTCTTTCCTATGTCCTTATTAAGCCACCGTACAATGCTGACATATTGTGCACACACAATTAAACTGCCGCATGCAACCATCACAGTAGTCTACTGCTGTACACATGCAAGTAAAGGTTTAGTAGCTACAGCGTGATAATCTGACGTCTATCTTGTCCGTGCGCACATGCAAACAGTTATACAAGAGCGCTCACAAGAATATTCAGCACAAAATCAGAAGCGCGCGCTCCGAAATATTTGTCTGCATTGCATGCTGTACGTACATAATACCTCCGTGCGCGCGTGTGCGTTGATCTATATACGAGTGTTTACTATACCGTCACACACAGTGGATTTTCAATGGAAAATATTTGTTGTCATTTTGTAGGCGTCCATATCAACACGTACTGTACTGGGCAGTTCTCTCTTCATTGCAAGCAGTGTGGTCTAGACGTTGGATATATCTTGACGTCGTTCCTCGCCTTAATTTAGTTGTTCGAACGACTACAATGACGGCCCGGGGTTGCAGAGAAGAAAAGGACGACATTTCAAGACATCGTAAACATAACGTGATTACGGTTAGTGATATTTTACATTATCTGAAGTTGTCTGTATGCATGTATGTCTGTCTGTGAAGTTAGCCTATGCATAGTCTGCAACGTATACCTAGTCTAGGCCTATCAGTATATATGCCTTACTTTTGACAACAGTTTTTTGCACAACGAGAACAGTGTTACGTCATGGATATGTACCTATGAGCAACTGAGGCATTTTGACGGCACTTAATGCTTTCTGGGATCAGTGTAGAAAAGTCTGTAGGAGGGTTAAAATACGTTCGGTCGGGATTGCGCCAGTAATATGTCGGTTACTTCTTGTAGGTGCCAGACGTGGCACGAGAAGTTGAGAGCGCCATCGATGGCCATCTTCTACATGTCATCTATCCATTAGCGGCAGGGCTATTATTCACGATGTTACCATAGCAATGGAGCGTTAGATTTTAGATTCAAAACGGAGCTATTTTAAATGAATATACAAGTCCCATGGAATTGTCGTGAATTTCATATTTGCTTTGGTCATAATACGTTAAATACAGAGTAAAAGCTAGATAAGGTAGAAATTAGATAGATTTATTCGACAATGAGTAAAGTTTACCGGTAGAAAGTCCTAGTATGTCATAATTAAATCCTCCGCGCTACTAGGTTTAATTCTCGGCTAAGTCTGCTGTATTCGCATTATCTGCTTTGTGTACCGTCATGAATACCGCACGTTTCGATCGTTGTTAATGCACGGAGAGCTCGTGGCATTGTTTATAACGTTACCGTACCTGTTTGTATCACACTGTCTTTCAAACGCCTGCCTCAGTAAATCAGCATTTAAGAAATGTGAAGTTGTTCTAACAGGAGCATAGCTGTTTCCACACTTAACGGTTTATAATATAAAGGCTAAGTAATGACACAACATTCCCGAAGAACAAATATTATCAAGATTGTCAGAAAAGATGTCGCGGTGGCCTTACACTGTACAAAAGAAGCATTTCTTTTTGCAGGTACAATTTTCGTCCTTATGTATACTTTCATTAAAATTTCCAGTGAAAGGCGACGAGCGAGACAGAAATCAAATTTACTACTCAGGTCTTAAGTTCCGATTGGTTTCTAAGTACAAGTTGTGCAAAATATTGCAATGACCTACTTCGTTTACGCGAAACAATATACCAAATAGAAACAACCCCCACCCCCCCCCCCTAAAAAAAACAAAAAACAGACAGACAAACAAACAAAGCAAAACAAATTTAAAACACCATGCATGTACATGCAGATATTAACAACAACCCCCCCCCCCCCCCAAAAAAAAAAAAAAAAAAAAAAAATTATATAAAATAGTGCTTCGGCGTGGAATCGAACCTAGGCAGACATGAGCATCAATATAATCTTAAATAAATTGTGATTACTTAGCGAGAAAAAGATGAATGCAAAATGTCAATAATTAATTTGAATTATTGTATTATAAAATTGAAGACAGAAAGCTAAAATTAACAAGAGATTACGCCTCATCGAGGCCATGGTTTCACTGAACGTTGAACATCAACCCAGTCCGAATCGACGTGAGCCCTCCATTGCAAGTCAGCTAGCCCACTTCTGGCCCGAAGGCCGGACTCTAAACGTAATCTCCCGGATGCTTTTGCGAACTAAGGGAGGATACGGAATTGGGATCCTAGGCCCGTGTAAAAATTCCACCTTGGCGATGCCATTATAAACAAAGCAGTGTCTGTCATCCGATCGGCGCGATTCACACAGCCTGACAACAAACACCGACGCGCAGTGCTGTCTTCCAACCGTTCAGGCCACCACGCCAGCCTGGTGATTCTTGGGTCGAAATAATACTTCCAGTTCCAGATTGTTCCAAAACAATGTGATATGAATGCATACCGTGCCCCAATTGGAGTATTGTACATTCGCACAAAAGTTTAACCGTGAAAGAAGAAACACGAAAAACAAAAAAACAAAAACACGAAAAAAAAAGAAAAAAAAAACACACGAAAAGACAAGTAAATTAAAAGCACACACACATACACACACAAGACGTAAAATGACTTAACGCAGTGCTTGTTTTGGCATATTTCCAGTCACCACGATCGTTTTGAATGCCTTGATGTGGAAGCACATAAATCAAAGTAGAGATGATGTGCAAATAAGGAGGATTGGAGGTGACACAGAGCATTTCATAAATTCTGTGTTTAAATCTGGATATGTTTTTCCGTGCGAGCAGACGGTTCAGTGTGCTTAACTTGCTCCTCTTCTAGCCCAAAGTCTAAACTGCGTCATGATATAGAAATGCGCATGCACCCTGACAGGCCAAGCCCTCAGATATCAACGGGGGAATGGGGGGGGGGGGTCTGATATGTCAGTTGACAACTTCTAGCTATACTTTAGCGGACCCAAAACGTGACGGACTTATAGTGTGTAAGATAATGGAACGATTACTTCTGGTATGACACTTACAACAGCTATAAAATAGAAAGCTCCCGATTGATCTTTTAAAGTCCAAATTTTAAAGGGGAAAAAAAAAGAGGCAATATTTTGAGATAAAAAGACAACATTGTGAGATTTGGGGACACTGTTTTTCTTTCCTATGTCCTTATTAAGCCACCGTACAATGCTGACATATTGTGCACACACAATTAAACTGCCGCATGCAACCATCACAGTAGTCTACTGCTGTACACATGCAAGTAAAGGTTTAGTAGCTACAGCGTGATAATCTGACGTCTATCTTGTCCGTGCGCACATGCAAACAGTTATACAAGAGCGCTCACAAGAATATTCAGCACAAAATCAGAAGCGCGCGCTCCGAAATATTTGTCTGCATTGCATGCTGTACGTACATAATACCTCCGTGCGCGCGTGTGCGTTGATCTATATACGAGTGTTTACTATACCGTCACACACAGTGGATTTTCAATGGAAAATATTTGTTGTCATTTTGTAGGCGTCCATATCAACACGTACTGTACTGGGCAGTTCTCTCTTCATTGCAAGCAGTGTGGTCTAGACGTTGGATATATCTTGACGTCGTTCCTCGCCTTAATTTAGTTGTTCGAACGACTACAATGACGGCCCGGGGTTGCAGAGAAGAAAAGGACGACATTTCAAGACATCGTAAACATAACGTGATTACGGTTAGTGATATTTTACATTATCTGAAGTTGTCTGTATGCATGTATGTCTGTCTGTGAAGTTAGCCTATGCATAGTCTGCAACGTATACCTAGTCTAGGCCTATCAGTATATATGCCTTACTTTTGACAACAGTTTTTTGCACAACGAGAACAGTGTTACGTCATGGATATGTACCTATGAGCAACTGAGGCATTTTGACGGCACTTAATGCTTTCTGGGATCAGTGTAGAAAAGTCTGTAGGAGGGTTAAAATACGTTCGGTCGGGATTGCGCCAGTAATATGTCGGTTACTTCTTGTAGGTGCCAGACGTGGCACGAGAAGTTGAGAGCGCCATCGATGGCCATCTTCTACATGTCATCTATCCATTAGCGGCAGGGCTATTATTCACGATGTTACCATAGCAATGGAGCGTTAGATTTTAGATTCAAAACGGAGCTATTTTAAATGAATATACAAGTCCCATGGAATTGTCGTGAATTTCATATTTGCTTTGGTCATAATACGTTAAATACAGAGTAAAAGCTAGATAAGGTAGAAATTAGATAGATTTATTCGACAATGAGTAAAGTTTACCGGTAGAAAGTCCTAGTATGTCATAATTAAATCCTCCGCGCTACTAGGTTTAATTCTCGGCTAAGTCTGCTGTATTCGCATTATCTGCTTTGTGTACCGTCATGAATACCGCACGTTTCGATCGTTGTTAATGCACGGAGAGCTCGTGGCATTGTTTATAACGTTACCGTACCTGTTTGTATCACACTGTCTTTCAAACGCCTGCCTCAGTAAATCAGCATTTAAGAAATGTGAAGTTGTTCTAACAGGAGCATAGCTGTTTCCACACTTAACGGTTTATAATATAAAGGCTAAGTAATGACACAACATTCCCGAAGAACAAATATTATCAAGATTGTCAGAAAAGATGTCGCGGTGGCCTTACACTGTACAAAAGAAGCATTTCTTTTTGCAGGTACAATTTTCGTCCTTATGTATACTTTCATTAAAATTTCCAGTGAAAGGCGACGAGCGAGACAGAAATCAAATTTACTACTCAGGTCTTAAGTTCCGATTGGTTTCTAAGTACAAGTTGTGCAAAATATTGCAATGACCTACTTCGTTTACGCGAAACAATATACCAAATAGAAACAACCCCCACCCCCCCCCTAAAAAAAAAAAAACAGACAGACAAACAAACAAAGCAAAACAAATTTAAAACACCATGCATGTCCATGCAGATATTAACAACAACCCCCCCCCCAAAAAAAAAAAAAAAAAAAAAAAATTATATAAAATAGTGCTTCGGCGTGGAATCGAACCTAGGCAGACATGAGCATCAATATAATCTTAAATAAATTGTGATTACTTAGCGAGAAAAGATGAATGCAAAATGTCAATAATTAATTTGAATTATTGTATTATAAAATTGAAGACAGAAAGCTAAAATTAACAAGAGATTACGCCTCATCGAGGCCATGGTTTCACTGAACGTTGAACATCAACCCAGTCCGAATCGACGTGAGCCCTCCATTGCAAGTCAGCTAGCCCACTTCTGGCCCGAAGGCCGGACTCTAAACGTAATCTCCCGGATGCTTTTGCGAACTAAGGGAGGATACGGAATTGGGATCCTAGGCCCGTGTAAAAATTCCACCTTGGCGATGCCATTATAAACAAAGCAGTGTCTGTCATCCGATCGGCGCGATTCACACAGCCTGACAACAAACACCGACGCGCAGTGCTGTCTTCCAACCGTTCAGGCCACCACGCCAGCCTGGTGATTCTTGGGTCGAAATAATACTTCCAGTTCCAGATTGTTCCAAAACAATGTGATATGAATGCATACCGTGCCCCAATTGAAGTATTGTACATTCGCACAAAAGTTTAACCGTGAAAGAAGAAACACGAAAAACAAAAAAACAAAAACACGAAAAAAAACAACAAAAAAACACACGAAAAGACAAGTAAATTAAAAGCACACACACATACACACACAAGACGTAAAATGACTTAACGCAGTGCTTGTTTTGGCATATTTCCAGTCACCACGATCGTTTTGAATGCCTTGATGTGGAAGCACATAAATCAAAGTAGAGATGATGTGCAAATAAGGAGGATTGGAGGTGACACAGAGCATTTCATAAATTCTGTGTTTAAATCTGGATATGTTTCTCCGTGCGAGCAGACGGTTCAGTGTGCTTAACTTGCTCCTCTTCTAGCCCAAAGTCTAAACTGCGTCATGATATAGAAATGCGCATGCACCCTGACAGGCCAAGCCCTCAGATATCAACGGGGGAATGGGGGGGGGGGTCTGATATGTCAGTTGACAACTTCTAGCTATACTTTAGCGGACCCAAAACGTGACGGACTTATAGTGTGTAAGATAATGGAACGATTACTTCTGGTATGACACTTACAACAGCTATAAAATAGAAAGCTCCCGATGGATCTTTTAAAGTCCAAATTTTAAAGGGGGAAAAAAAAGAGGCAATATTTTGAGATAAAAAGACAACATTGTGAGATTTGGGGACACTGTTTTTCTTTCCTATGTCCTTATTAAGCCACCGTACAATGCTGACATATTGTGCACACACAATTAAACTGCCGCATGCAACCATCACAGTAGTCTACTGCTGTACACATGCAAGTAAAGGTTTAGTAGCTACAGCGTGATAATCTGACGTCTATCTTGTCCGTGCGCACATGCAAACAGTTATACAAGAGCGCTCACAAGAATATTTAGCACAAAATCAGAAGCGCGCGCTCCGAAATATTTGTCTGCATTGCATGCTGTACGTACATAATACCTCCGTGCGCGCGTGTGCGTTGATCTATATACGAGTGTTTACTATACCGTCACACACAGTGGATTTTCAATGGAAAATATTTGTTGTCATTTTGTAGGCGTCCATATCAACACGTACTGTACTGGGCAGTTCTCTCTTCGTTGCAAGCAGTGTGGTCTAGACGTTGGATATATCTTGACGTCGTTCCTCGCCTTAATTTAGTTGTTCGAACGACTACAATGACGGCCCGGGGTTGCAGAGAAGAAAAGGACGACATTTCAAGACATCGTAAACATAACGTGATTACGGTTAGTGATATTTTACATTATCTGAAGTTGTCTGTATGCATGTATGTCTGTCTGTGAAGTTAGCCTATGCATAGTCTGCAACGTATACCTAGTCTAGGCCTATCAGTATATATGCCTTACTTTTGACAACAGTTTTATGCACAACGAGAACAGTGTTACGTCATGGATATGTACCTATGAGCAACTGAGGCATTTTGACGGCACTTAATGCTTTCTGGGATCAGTGTAGAAAAGTCTGTAGGAGAGTTAAAATACGTTCGGTCGGGATTGCGCCAGTAATATGTCGGTTACTTCTTGTAGGTGCCAGACGTGGCACGAGAAGTTGAGAGCGCCATCGATGGCCATCTTCTACATGTCATCTATCCATTAGCGGCAGGGCTATTATTCACGATGTTACCATAGCAATGGAGCGTTAGATTTTAGATTCAAAACGGAGCTATTTTAAATGAATATACAAGTCCCATGGAATTGTCGTGAATTTCATATTTGCTTTGGTCATAATACGTTAACTACAGAGTAAAAGCTAGATAAGGTAGAAATTAGATAGATTTATTCGACAATGAGTAAAGTTTACCGGTAGAAAGTCCTAGTATGTCATAATTAAATCCTCCGCGCTACTAGGTTTAGTTCTCGGCTAAGTCTGCTGTATTCGCATTATCTGCTTTGTGTACCGTCATGAATACCGCACGTTTCGATCGTTGTTAATGCACGGAGAGCTCGTGGCATTGTTTATAACGTTACCGTACCTGTTTGTATCACACTGTCTTTCAAACGCCTGCCTCAGTAAATCAGCATTTAAGAAATGTGAAGTTGTTCTAACAGGAGCATAGCTGTTTCCACACTTAACGGTTTATAATATAAAGGCTAAGTAATGACACAACATTCCCGAAGAACAAATATTATCAAGATTGTCAGAAAAGATGTCGCGGTGGCCTTACACTGTACAAAAGAAGCATTTCTTTTTGCAGGTACAATTTTCGTCCTTATGTATACTTTCATTAAAATTTCCAGTGAAAGGCGACGAGCGAGACAGAAATCAAATTTACTACTCAGGTCTTAAGTTCCGATTGGTTTCTAAGTACAAGTTGTGCAAAATATTGCAATGACCTACTTCGTTTACGCGAAACAATATACCAAATAGAAACAACCCCCACCCCCCCCCTAAAAAAAAAAAAACAGACAGACAAACAAACAAAGCAAAACAAATTTAAAACACCATGCATGTACATGCAGATATTAACAACAACCCCCCCCCAAAAAAAAAAAAAAAAAAAAAAATTATATAAAATAGTGCTTCGGCGTGGATTCGAACCTAGGCAGACATGAGCATCAATATAATCTTAAATAAATTGTGATTACTTAGCGAGAAAAAGATGAATGCAAAATGTCAATAATTAATTTGAATTATTGTATTATAAAATTGAAGACAGAAAGCTAAAATTAACAAGAGATTACGCCTCATCGAGGCCATGGTTTCACTGAACGTTGAACATCAACCCAGTCCGAATCGACGTGAGCCCTCCATTGCAAGTCAGCTAGCCCACTTCTGGCCCGAAGGCCGGACTCTAAACGTAATCTCCCGGATGCTTTTGCGAACTAAGGGAGGATACGGAATTGGGATCCTAGGCCCGTGTAAAAATTCCACCTTGGCGATGCCATTATAAACAAAGCAGTGTCTGTCATCCGATCGGCGCGATTCACACAGCCTGACAACAAACACCGACGCGCAGTGCTGTCTTCCAACCGTTCAGGCCACCACGCCAGCCTGGTGATTCTTGGGTCGAAATAATACTTCCAGTTCCAGATTGTTCCAAAACAATGTGATATGAACGCATACCGTGCCCCAATTGGAGTATTGTACATTCGCACAAAAGTTTAACCGTGAAAGAAGAAACACGAAAAACAAAAAAACAAAAACACGAAAAAAAACAACAAAAAAACACACGAAAAGACAAGTAAATTAAAAGCACACACACATATACACACAAGACGTAAAATGACTTAACGCAGTGCTTGTTTTGGCATATTTCCAGTCACCACGATCGTTTTGAATGCCTTGATGTGGAAGCACATAAATCAAAGTAGAGATGATGTGCAAATAAGGAGGATTGGAGGTGACACAGAGCATTTCATAAATTCTGTGTTTAAATCTGGATATGTTTCTCCGTGCGAGCAGACGGTTCAGTGTGCTTAACTTGCTCCTCTTCTAGCCCAAAGTCTAAACTGCGTCATGATATAGAAATGCGCATGCACCCTGACAGGCCAAGCCCTCAGATATCAACGGGGGAATGGGGGGGGGGGTCTGATATGTCAGTTGACAACTTCTAGCTATACTTTAGCGGACCCAAAACGTGACGGACTTATAGTGTGTAAGATAATGGAACGATTACTTCTGGTATGACACTTACAACAGCTATAAAATAGAAAGCTCCCGATGGATCTTTTAAAGTCCAAATTTTAAAGGGGAAAAAAAAGAGGCAATATTTTGAGATAAAAAGACAACATTGTGAGATTTGGGGACACTGTTTTTCTTTCCTATGTCCTTATTAAGCCACCGTACAATGCTGACATATTGTGCACACACAATTAAACTGCCGCATGCAACCATCACAGTAGTCTACTGCTGTACACATGCAAGTAAAGGTTTAGTAGCTACAGCGTGATAATCTGACGTCTATCTTGTCCGTGCGCACATGCAAACAGTTATACAAGAGCGCTCACAAGAATATTCAGCACAAAATCAGAAGCGCGCGCTCCGAAATATTTGTCTGCATTGCATGCTGTACGTACATAATACCTCCGTGCGCGCGTGTGCGTTGATCTATATACGAGTGTTTACTATACCGTCACACACAGTGGATTTTCAATGGAAAATATTTGTTGTCATTTTGTAGGCGTCCATATCAACACGTACTGTACTGGGCAGTTCTCTCTTCGTTGCAAGCAGTGTGGTCTAGACGTTGGATATATCTTGACGTCGTTCCTCGCCTTAATTTAGTTGTTCGAACGACTACAATGACGGCCCGGGGTTGCAGAGAAGAAAAGGACGACATTTCAAGACATCGTAAACATAACGTGATTACGGTTAGTGATATTTTACATTATCTGAAGTTGTCTGTATGCATGTATGTCTGTCTGTGAAGTTAGCCTATGCATAGTCTGCAACGTATACCTAGTCTAGGCCTATCAGTATATATGCCTTACTTTTGACAACAGTTTTATGCACAACGAGAACAGTGTTACGTCATGGATATGTACCTATGAGCAACTGAGGCATTTTGACGGCACTTAATGCTTTCTGGGATCAGTGTAGAAAAGTCTGTAGGAGAGTTAAAATACGTTCGGTCGGGATTGCGCCAGTAATATGTCGGTTACTTCTTGTAGGTGCCAGACGTGGCACGAGAAGTTGAGAGCGCCATCGATGGCCATCTTCTACATGTCATCTATCCATTAGCGGCAGGGCTATTATTCACGATGTTACCATAGCAATGGAGCGTTAGATTTTAGATTCAAAACGGAGCTATTTTAAATGAATATACAAGTCCCATGGAATTGTCGTGAATTTCATATTTGCTTTGGTCATAATACGTTAAATACAGAGTAAAAGCTAGATAAGGTAGAAATTAGATAGATTTATTCGACAATGAGTAAAGTTTACCGGTAGAAAGTCCTAGTATGTCATAATTAAATCCTCCGCGCTACTAGGTTTAGTTCTCGGCTAAGTCTGCTGTATTCGCATTATCTGCTTTGTGTACCGTCATGAATACCGCACGTTTCGATCGTTGTTAATGCACGGAGAGCTCGTGGCATTGTTTATAACGTTACCGTACCTGTTTGTATCACACTGTCTTTCAAACGCCTGCCTCAGTAAATCAGCATTTAAGAAATGTGAAGTTGTTCTAACAGGAGCATAGCTGTTTCCACACTTAACGGTTTATAATATAAAGGCTAAGTAATGACACAACATTCCCGAAGAACAAATATTATCAAGATTGTCAGAAAAGATGTCGCGGTGGCCTTACACTGTACAAAAGAAGCATTTCTTTTTGCAGGTACAATTTTCGTCCTTATGTATACTTTCATTAAAATTTCCAGTGAAAGGCGACGAGCGAGACAGAAATCAAATTTACTACTCAGGTCTTAAGTTCCGATTGGTTTCTAAGTACAAGTTGTGCAAAATATTGCAATGACCTACTTCGTTTACGCGAAACAATATACCAAATAGAAACAACCCCCACCCCCCCCCCTAAAAAAAAAAAACAGACAGACAAACAAACAAAGCAAAACAAATTTAAAACACCATGCATGTACATGCAGATATTAACAACAACCCCCCCAAAAAAAAAAAAAAAAAAAAAATTATATAAAATAGTGCTTCGGCGTGGATTCGAACCTAGGCAGACATGAGCATCAATATAATCTTAAATAAATTGTGATTACTTAGCGAGAAAAAGATGAATGCAAAATGTCAATAATTAATTTGAATTATTGTATTATAAAATTGAAGACAGAAAGCTAAAATTAACAAGAGATTACGCCTCATCGAGGCCATGGTTTCACTGAACGTTGAACATCAACCCAGTCCAAATCGACGTGAGCCCTCCATTGCAAGTCAGCTAGCCCACTTCTGGCCCGAAGGCCGGACTCTAAACGTAATCTCCCGGATGCTTTTGCGAACTAAGGGAGGATACGGAATTGGGATCCTAGGCCCGTGTAAAAATTCCACCTTGGCGATGCCATTATAAACAAAGCAGTGTCTGTCATCCGATCGGCGCGATTCACACAGCCTGACAACAAACACCGACGCGCAGTGCTGTCTTCCAACCGTTCAGGCCACCACGCCAGCCTGGTGATTCTTGGGTCGAAATAATACTTCCAGTTCCAGATTGTTCCAAAACAATGTGATATGAATGCATACCGTGCCCCAATTGGAGTATTGTACATTCGCACAAAAGTTTAACCGTGAAAGAAGAAACACGAAAAACAAAAAAACAAAAACACGAAAAAAAAACAACAAAAAAACACACGAAAAGACAAGTAAATTAAAAGCATACACACACAAGACGTAAAATGACTTAACGCAGTGCTTGTTTTGGCATATTTCCAGTCACCACGATCGTTTTGAATGCCTTGATGTGGAAGCACATAAATCAAAGTAGAGATGATGTGCAAATAAGGAGGATTGGAGGTGACACAGAGCATTTCATAAATTCTGTGTTTAAATCTGGATATGTTTCTCCGTGCGAGCAGACGGTTCAGTGTGCTTAACTTGCTCCTCTTCTAGCCCAAAGTCTAAACTGCGTCATGATATAGAAATGCGCATGCACCCTGACAGGCCAAGCCCTCAGATATCAACGGGGGAATGGGGGGGGGGTCTGATATGTCAGTTGACAACTTCTAGCTATACTTTAGCGGACCCAAAACGTGACGGACTTATAGTGTGTAAGATAATGGAACGATTACTTCTGGTATGACACTTACAACAGCTATAAAATAGAAAGCTCCCGATGGATCTTTTAAAGTCCAAATTTTAAAGGGGAAAAAAAAAGAGGCAATATTTTGAGATAAAAAGACAACATTGTGAGATTTGGGGACACTGTTTTTCTTTCCTATGTCCTTATTAAGCCACCGTACAATGCTGACATATTGTGCACACACAATTAAACTGCCGCATGCAACCATCACAGTAGTCTACTGCTGTACACATGCAAGTAAAGGTTTAGTAGCTACAGCGTGATAATCTGACGTCTATCTTGTCCGTGCGCACATGCAAACAGTTATACAAGAGCGCTCACAAGAATATTCAGCACAAAATCAGAAGCGCGCGCTCCGAAATATTTGTCTGCATTGCATGCTGTACGTACATAATACCTCCGTGCGCGCGTGTGCGTTGATCTATATACGAGTGTTTACTATACCGTCACACACAGTGGATTTTCAATGGAAAATATTTGTTGTCATTTTGTAGGCGTCCATATCAACACGTACTGTACTGGGCAGTTCTCTCTTCGTTGCAAGCAGTGTGGTCTAGACGTTGGATATATCTTGACGTCGTTCCTCGCCTTAATTTAGTTGTTCGAACGACTACAATGACGGCCCGGGGTTGCAGAGAAGAAAAGGACGACATTTCAAGACATCGTAAACATAACGTGATTACGGTTAGTGATATTTTACATTATCTGAAGTTGTCTGTATGCATGTATGTCTGTCTGTGAAGTTAGCCTATGCATAGTCTGCAACGTATACCTAGTCTAGGCCTATCAGTATATATGCCTTACTTTTGACAACAGTTTTATGCACAACGAGAACAGTGTTACGTCATGGATATGTACCTATGAGCAACTGAGGCATTTTGACGGCACTTAATGCTTTCTGGGATCAGTGTAGAAAAGTCTGTAGGAGAGTTAAAATACGTTCGGTCGGGATTGCGCCAGTAATATGTCGGTTACTTCTTGTAGGTGCCAGACGTGGCACGAGAAGTTGAGAGCGCCATCGATGGCCATCTTCTACATGTCATCTATCCATTAGCGGCAGGGCTATTATTCACGATGTTACCATAGCAATGGAGCGTTAGATTTTAGATTCAAAACGGAGCTATTTTAAATGAATATACAAGTCCCATGGAATTGTCGTGAATTTCATATTTGCTTTGGTCATAATACGTTAAATACAGAGTAAAACTAGATAAGGTAGAAATTAGATAGATTTATTCGACAATGAGTAAAGTTTACCGGTAGAAAGTCCTAGTATGTCATAATTAAATCCTCCGCGCTACTAGGTTTAGTTCTCGGCTAAGTCTGCTGTATTCGCATTATCTGCTTTGTGTACCGTCATGAATACCGCACGTTTCGATCGTTGTTAATGCACGGAGAGCTCGTGGCATTGTTTATAACGTTACCGTACCTGTTTGTATCACACTGTCTTTCAAACGCCTGCCTCAGTAAATCAGCATTTAAGAAATGTGAAGTTGTTCTAACAGGAGCATAGCTGTTTCCACACTTAACGGTTTATAATATAAAGGCTAAGTAATGACACAACATTCCCGAAGAACAAATATTATCAAGATTGTCAGAAAAGATGTCGCGGTGGCCTTACACTGTACAAAAGAAGCATTTCTTTTTGCAGGTACAATTTTCGTCCTTATGTATACTTTCATTAAAATTTCCAGTGAAAGGCGACGAGCGAGACAGAAATCAAATTTACTACTCAGGTCTTAAGTTCCGATTGGTTTCTAAGTACAAGTTGTGCAAAATATTGCAATGACCTACTTCGTTTACGCGAAACAATATACCAAATAGAAACAACCCCCACCCCCCCCCAAAAAAAAAACAGACAAACAAACAAACAAAGCAAAACAAATTTAAAACACCATGCATGTACATGCAGATATTAACAACAGCCCCCCCCCCCAAAAAAAAAAAAAAAAAAATTATATAAAATAGTGCTTCGGCGTGGAATCGAACCTAGGCAGACATGAGCATCAATATAATCTTAAATAAATTGTGATTACTTAGCGAGAAAAAGATGAATGCAAAATGTCAATAATTAATTTGAATTATTGTATTATAAAATTGAAGACAGAAAGCTAAAATTAACAAGAGATTACGCCTCATCGAGGCCATGGTTTCACTGAACGTTGAACATCAACCCAGTCCGAATCGACGTGAGCCCTCCATTGCAAGTCAGCTAGCCCACTTCTGGCCCGAAGGCCGGACTCTAAACGTAGTCTCCCGGATGCTTTTGCGAACTAAGGGAGGATACGGAATTGGGATCCTAGGCCCGTGTAAAAATTCCACCTTGGCGATGCCATTATAAACAAAGCAGTGTCTGTCATCCGATCGGCGCGATTCACACAGCCTGACAACAAACACCGACGCGCAGTGCTGTCTTCCAACCGTTCAGGCCACCACGCCAGCCTGGTGATTCTTGGGTCGAAATAATACTTCCAGTTCCAGATTGTTCCAAAACAATGTGATATGAATGCATACCGTGCCCCAACTGGAGTATTGTACATTCGCACAAAAGTTTAACCGTGAAAGAAGAAACACGAAAAACAAAAAAACAAAAACACGAAAAAAAACAACAAAAAAACACACGAAAAGACAAGTAAATTAAAAGCACACACACATACACACACAAGACGTAAAATGACTTAACGCAGTGCTTGTTTTGGCATATTTCCAGTCACCACGATCGTTTTGAATGCCTTGATGTGGAAGCACATAAATCAAAGTAGAGATGATGTGCAAATAAGGAGGATTGGAGGTGACACAGAGCATTTCATAAATTCTGTGTTTAAATCTGGATATGTTTCTCCGTGCGAGCAGACGGTTCAGTGTGCTTAACTTGCTCCTCTTCTAGCCCAAAGTCTAAACTGCGTCATGATATAGAAATGCGCATGCACCCTGACAGGCCAAGCCCTCAGATATCAACGGGGGAATGGGGGGGGGGTCTGATATGTCAGTTGACAACTTCTAGCTATACTTTAGCGGACCCAAAACGTGACGGACTTATAGTGTGTAAGATAATGGAACGATTACTTCTGGTATGACACTTACAACAGCTATAAAATAGAAAGCTCCCGATGGATCTTTTAAAGTCCAAATTTTAAAGGGGAAAAAAAAAGAGGCAATATTTTGAGATAAAAAGACAACATTGTGAGATTTGGGGACACTGTTTTTCTTTCCTATGTCCTTATTAAGCCACCGTACAATGCTGACATATTGTGCACACACAATTAAACTGCCGCATGCAACCATCACAGTAGTCTACTGCTGTACACATGCAAGTAAAGGTTTAGTAGCTACAGCGTGATAATCTGACGTCTATCTTGTCCGTGCGCACATGCAAACAGTTATACAAGAGCGCTCACAAGAATATTCAGCACAAAATCAGAAGCGCGCGCTCCGAAATATTTGTCTGCATTGCATGCTGTACGTACATAATACCTCCGTGCGCGCGTGTGCGTTGATCTATATACGAGTGTTTACTATACCGTCACACACAGTGGATTTTCAATGGAAAATATTTGTTGTCATTTTGTAGGCGTCCATATCAACACGTACTGTACTGGGCAGTTCTCTCTTCGTTGCAAGCAGTGTGGTCTAGACGTTGGATATATCTTGACGTCGTTCCTCGCCTTAATTTAGTTGTTCGAACGACTACAATGACGGCCCGGGGTTGCAGAGAAGAAAAGGACGACATTTCAAGACATCGTAAACATAACGTGATTACGGTTAGTGATATTTTACATTATCTGAAGTTGTCTGTATGCATGTATGTCTGTCTGTGAAGTTAGCCTATGCATAGTCTGCAACGTATACCTAGTCTAGGCCTATCAGTATATATGCCTTACTTTTGACAACAGTTTTATGCACAACGAGAACAGTGTTACGTCATGGATATGTACCTATGAGCAACTGAGGCATTTTGACGGCACTTAATGCTTTCTGGGATCAGTGTAGAAAAGTCTGTAGGAGAGTTAAAATACGTTCGGTCGGGATTGCGCCAGTAATATGTCGGTTACTTCTTGTAGGTGCCAGACGTGGCACGAGAAGTTGAGAGCGCCATCGATGGCCATCTTCTACATGTCATCTATCCATTAGCGGCAGGGCTATTATTCACGATGTTACCATAGCAATGGAGCGTTAGATTTTAGATTCAAAACGGAGCTATTTTAAATGAATATACAAGTCCCATGGAATTGTCGTGAATTTCATATTTGCTTTGGTCATAATACGTTAAATACAGAGTAAAAGCTAGATAAGGTAGAAATTAGATAGATTTATTCGACAATGAGTAAAGTTTACCGGTAGAAAGTCCTAGTATGTCATAATTAAATCCTCCGCGCTACTAGGTTTAGTTCTCGGCTAAGTCTGCTGTATTCGCATTATCTGCTTTGTGTACCGTCATGAATACCGCACGTTTCGATCGTTGTTAATGCACGGAGAGCTCGTGGCATTGTTTATAACGTTACCGTACCTGTTTGTATCACACTGTCTTTCAAACGCCTGCCTCAGTAAATCAGCATTTAAGAAATGTGAAGTTGTTCTAACAGGAGCATAGCTGTTTCCACACTTAACGGTTTATAATATAAAGGCTAAGTAATGACACAACATTCCCGAAGAACAAATATTATCAAGATTGTCAGAAAAGATGTCGCGGTGGCCTTACACTGTACAAAAGAAGCATTTCTTTTTGCAGGTACAATTTTCGTCCTTATGTATACTTTCATTAAAATTTCCAGTGAAAGGCGACGAGCGAGACAGAAATCAAATTTACTACTCAGGTCTTAAGTTCCGATTGGTTTCTAAGTACAAGTTGTGCAAAATATTGCAATGACCTACTTCGTTTACGCGAAACAATATACCAAATAGAAACAACCCCCACCCCCCCCCAAAAAAAAAAACAGACAGACAAACAAACAAAGCAAAACAAATTTAAAACACCATGCATGTACATGCAGATATTAACAACAGCCCCCCCCCCCCAAAAAAAAAAAAAAAAAAATTATATAAAATAGTGCTTCGGCGTGGAATCGAACCTAGGCAGACATGAGCATCAATATAATCTTAAATAAATTGTGATTACTTAGCGAGAAAAAGATGAATGCAAAATGTCAATAATTAA
Organism: Apostichopus japonicus; assembly: GCF_037975245.1. NCBI lineage: Eukaryota > Metazoa > Echinodermata > Holothuroidea > Aspidochirotida > Stichopodidae > Apostichopus > Apostichopus japonicus. The sequence continues at coordinate 2,096,690 of NC_092574.1, read as the reverse complement.
TTTGAATTATTGTATTATAAAATTGAAGACAGAAAGCTAAAATTAACAAGAGATTACGCCTCATCGAGGCCATGGTTTCACTGAACGTTGAACATCAACCCAGTCCGAATCGACGTGAGCCCTCCATTGCAAGTCAGCTAGCCCACTTCTGGCCCGAAGGCCGGACTCTAAACGTAATCTCCCGGATGCTTTTGCGAACTAAGGGAGGATACGGAATTGGGATCCTAGGCCCGTGTAAAAATTCCACCTTGGCGATGCCATTATAAACAAAGCAGTGTCTGTCATCCGATCGGCGCGATTCACACAGCCTGACAACAAACACCGACGCGCAGTGCTGTCTTCTAACCGTTCAGGCCACCACGCCAGCCTGGTGATTCTTGGGTCGAAATAATACTTCCAGTTCCAGATTGTTCCAAAACAATGTGATATGAATGCATACCGTGCCCCAATTGGAGTATTGTACATTCGCACAAAAGTTTAACCGTGAAAGAAGAAACACGAAAAACAAAAAAACAAAAACACGAAAAAAACAACAAAAAAACACACGAAAAGACAAGTAAATTAAAAGCACACACACATACACACACAAGACGTAAAATGACTTAACGCAGTGCTTGTTTTGGCATATTTCCAGTCACCACGATCGTTTTGAATGCCTTGATGTGGAAGCACATAAATCAAAGTAGAGATGATGTGCAAATAAGGAGGATTGGAGGTGACACAGAGCATTTCATAAATTCTGTGTTTAAATCTGGATATGTTTCTCCGTGCGAGCAGACGGTTCAGTGTGCTTAACTTGCTCCTCTTCTAGCCCAAAGTCTAAACTGCGTCATGATATAGAAATGCGCATGCACCCTGACAGGCCAAGCCCTCAGATATCAACGGGGGAATGGGGGGGGGTCTGATATGTCAGTTGACAACTTCTAGCTATACTTTAGCGGACCCAAAACGTGACGGACTTATAGTGTGTAAGATAATGGAACGATTACTTCTGGTATGACACTTACAACAGCTATAAAATAGAAAGCTCCCGATGGATCTTTTAAAGTCCAAATTTTAAAGGGGAAAAAAAAAGAGGCAATATTTTGAGATAAAAAGACAACATTGTGAGATTTGGGGACACTGTTTTTCTTTCCTATGTCCTTATTAAGCCACCGTACAATGCTGACATATTGTGCACACACAATTAAACTGCCGCATGCAACCATCACAGTAGTCTACTGCTGTACACATGCAAGTAAAGGTTTAGTAGCTACAGCGTGATAATCTGACGTCTATCTTGTCCGTGCGCACATGCAAACAGTTATACAAGAGCGCTCACAAGAATATTCAGCACAAAATCAGAAGCGCGCGCTCCGAAATATTTGTCTGCATTGCATGCTGTACGTACATAATACCTCCGTGCGCGCGTGTGCGTTGATCTATATACGAGTGTTTACTATACCATTCACACACAGTGGATTTTCAATGGAAAATATTTGTTGTCATTTTGTAGGCGTCCATATCAACACGTACTGTACTAGGCAGTGCTCTCTTCATTGCAAGCAGTGTGGTCTAGACGTTGGATATATCTTGACGTAGTTCCTCGCCTTAATTTAGTTGTTCGAACGACTACAATGACGGCCCGGGGTTGCAGAGAAGAAAAGGACGACATTTCAAGACATCGTAAACATAACGTGATTACGGTTAGTGATATTTTACATTATCTGAAGTTGTCTGTATGCATGTATGTCTGTCTGTGAAGTTAGCCTATGCATAGTCTGCAACGTATACCTAGTCTAGGCCTATCAGTATATATGCCTTACTTTTGACAACAGTTTTATGCACAACGAGAACAGTGTTACGTCATGGATATGTACCTATGAGCAACTGAGGCATTTTGACGGCACTTAATGCTTTCTGGGATCAGTGTAGAAAAGTCTGTAGGAGAGTTAAAATACGTTCGGTCGGGATTGCGCCAGTAATATGTCGGTTACTTCTTGTAGGTGCCAGACGTGGCACGAGAAGTTGAGAGCGCCATCGATGGCCATCTTCTACATGTCATCTATCCATTAGCGGCAGGGCTATTATTCACGATGTTACCATAGCAATGGAGCGTTAGATTTTAGATTCAAAACGGAGCTATTTTAAATGAATATACAAGTCCCATGGAATTGTCGTGAATTTCATATTTGCTTTGGTCATAATACGTTAAATACAGAGTAAAAGCTAGATAAGGTAGAAATTAGATAGATTTATTCGACAATGAGTAAAGTTTACCGGTAGAAAGTCCTAGTATGTCATAATTAAATCCTCCGCGCTACTAGGTTTAGTTCTCGGCTAAGTCTGCTGTATTCGCATTATCTGCTTTGTGTACCGTCATGAATACCGCACGTTTCGATCGTTGTTAATGCACGGAGAGCTCGTGGCATTGTTTATAACGTTACCGTACCTGTTTGTATCACACTGTCTTTCAAACGCCTGCCTCAGTAAATCAGCATTTAAGAAATGTGAAGTTGTTCTAACAGGAGCATAGCTGTTTCCACACTTAACGGTTTATAATATAAAGGCTAAGTAATGACACAACATTCCCGAAGAACAAATATTATCAAGATTGTCAGAAAAGATGTCGCGGTGGCCTTACACTGTACAAAAGAAGCATTTCTTTTTGCAGGTACAATTTTCGTCCTTATGTATACTTTCATTAAAATTTCCAGTGAAAGGCGACGAGCGAGACAGAAATCAAATTTACTACTCAGGTCTTAAGTTCCGATTGGTTTCTAAGTACAAGTTGTGCAAAATATTGCAATGACCTACTTCGTTTACGCGAAACAATATACCAAATAGAAACAACCCCCACCCCCCCCCTAAAAAAAAAAAAACAGACAGACAAACAAACAAAGCAAAACAAATTTAAAACACCATGCATGTACATGCAGATATTAACAACAACCCCCCCCCCCCCCAAAAAAAAAAAAAAAAAAAAAATTATATAAAATAGTGCTTCGGCGTGGAATCGAACCTAGGCAGACATGAGCATCAATATAATCTTAAATAAATTGTGATTACTTAGCGAGAAAAAGATGAATGCAAAATGTCAATAATTAATTTGAATTATTGTATTATAAAATTGAAGACAGAAAGCTAAAATTAACAAGAGATTACGCCTCATCGAGGCCATGGTTTCACTGAACGTTGAACATCAACCCAGTCCGAATCGACGTGAGCCCTCCATTGCAAGTCAGCTAGCCCACTTCTGGCCCGAAGGCCGGACTCTAAACGTAATCTCCCGGATGCTTTTGCGAACTAAGGGAGGATACGGAATTGGGATCCTAGGCCCGTGTAAAAATTCCACCTTGGCGATGCCATTATAAACAAAGCAGTGTCTGTCATCCGATCGGCGCGATTCACACAGCCTGACAACAAACACCGACGCGCAGTGCTGTCTTCCAACCGTTCAGGCCACCACGCCAGCCTGGTGATTCTTGGGTCGAAATAATACTTCCAGTTCCAGATTGTTCCAAAACAATGTGATATGAATGCATACCGTGCCCCAATTGGAGTATTGTACATTCGCACAAAAAGTTTAACCGTGAAAGAAAGAAAAATAAATAAAATAAAAGAAGAACAAAAGCACACACACACATACGCACACACACACGTTACGATCGCAGGATCCTTGAGCCTTCGGCAAGGAACCAAAAAGGAAAAAATGTTTTGGGCGCATTTTGAGCCAATATGCGCCAAGAAGGGGTTGGGGTTTGTGGTTTTTTATCTTAAGGCAGCTCGAAAACTCGGAAATATCTTTTTTTTTCATTGGCGGAAATTCTCTAAATGCAGTCAAAGCGAAAAAGTGTTTTGGGAGCATCCCATTCAATATGCGTGAAGCTATTTTCACTAAGTGCAGGTGGAAAACGCGGGATTTTGTTTTACAATTGCAAAACTAGGATTTTGTCAAGGGAGGTGAAAAAGTGTTTTATATAGGCGCATTTTAGAAAATATTCGACAGGAACGGGTGGGAAGGGGGTTTCTACAATGGCGAAACTAGAGTATATTTTGGTAGTTATTCCAGACATTAATCAAAGAAAATGTGACGTCGGCTATAAATAGCAGAGCTTAAGTATTTCGCCATGGCATAAGTCTCAGCATACCGGTTCTTAAGCTAATATTGAGTAGAGCTTGATAAGTACTTCATACCCGACGAAAATAGGGGTGTTTTCTACATTATGATATCTCAAATAACAAACTATAAAGGAGGTACAATGGAAATTTTATAAAATTACCACGTAGAACTAAACCATTAACATAATAGTTAAAACTTCAACACTTTCTTCTTTCTTAAAATCCTTTTAAGCTTCTCGGGTATGTATAGGAAGCATTTGAAGACGCGAGCTATAGAGAAGTAAAGGCGCATTGTGAGTGGGCAAACTGTAACTTTAACGCTCTCGCAGAATACCGGTTCTGTAAGCTAATAAGTAATATTGAGTAGAGCCTCCACCGGGATTCGAACCCGGGCCTCCCGCTTTGTACGAGGACACCCTAACTAAGTAGGCTACAGACGCTAATTGTATGTCCAGAGGTTCGAAACCTATATATATATATATATATTTACATATACAGATATAACATATACAGATATAATATTTATATATATATATATATATATATATATATATATATATATATATATAGATATATGTATATGTATATATATATATATATGTATATATACATATACATATATATATATATATATATTTATATATATATATATATATATATATATATATATAACATTAATATATATAACATTTATATATATAACATTTATATCTATAACATTTCCGCGTTTTCCACCTGCATTTAGTAAAAAAGAATCCTTTACCTCTCCCGCACCCCTCCTGGCGCATATTGGCTGTATTGCGCTCAGAAAACATATTCACCGTGCCTTCCGTGTTTTCTACCTGGATTTAGTGAAAAAGCCTCAACACACCTCCCAACAACTTTGCTAGCGCATATTGACTGAAATGCGCCTGCCAAAAGCACTTCTTTTCCCTCCCGTAGCAAACTCCTTTAGTTCCGCCTTTGTTAAAAACATTTCCACGTTTTCGACCTGCATTTAGTAAAAAAAAAAGCCTACAACCCCTCACATTCCTGGCTTACCGCGTTATCGACCTGCTATATAGCAAGGTCGATAACGCGGTAAGCGCGGAAAGCGCGGAAACCGTTAAAATCGAACCAGGTATCTGTATTACAGAACTCGGTTGATTGATTTCCGCGTTTCCTCGTTATCGGCCTGGCCATGCCACATATGGAAAGCCGAAAAGGTAGAAGCGCGTCATCACTTCGTTGCATGATATTATATTACGTTGTCACATGAATTTATGCCGTTGGATTAAAAGTTGTTGTTTGAAATGCTGTCTTCGTAGCGATATACTACGTCGATGCATATCTTTATCAGGCGCGTATCCAGGATTTTCTAACCCGGGGGGCGCGAATTACTATCTAAGCCGAGCGCCACCATCAGTTGGCGCGGAGCGTACAAGAAAATTTCTGGTTTTAATACCCCCCCCCCCCAGATCACCGGAAATGGCACTTCTCGGGCTTGAAAATGACCAACCAGATGTGCACTTTTGCCTGAGAATCAAGTATTTCCCAAAAGTTTTTTTTTCTATCCATAACCTTTTTGAAGATTGTCACCAGTCACACATCATGTTCGACCTCATTGCATGTCCTATGGATCATTGCTTTTGTAGGTAATTCTACGTCACGGCCCACAATATCCGAAAGCCCCACTTTTCAAGGTTTTAAGCCCATTATTTGTTGAGAATTTGAAAATTCACATTTCTCGTGAATAAAATCACTTTTCAACATACCCATAATGTTGCACAAAATTCAATCTATGGACAACCAATATAGAAAAACCTCCTGGAACCCCTAACAGACAGGTCAAAATTGCACGAGTAGAGGAAAGTATGATGAAGAATGTTGGTGAGGAAATTTTTGAAAATTCCGGCATAGTTAATTTATTGGTGTAGAAATATTAAAACCTCTTATAATGGCTATTATAAAACTTGGTTGAAGGGAATGAAAAATACCAAATATTTCCGATATCAGGTATATCGAACCGAACACTACACACATAGGCGTAGGTCCCGTAGGAGGCGGGGGCTGCAGCCCCCCCCCCCAACTATTTTTTTCGGGCACCTACTGAAAGAAAAATAAATAGCAATGAATAGCTTAAAAATGATCTCCTTGGTAATTAAAATAAAGTTGTAAGCTTGGCCGACATTACTACTGTAAAAGAGAGTTTTGACATAAATGGATCTGTATGCTTTTTCTCCATCTACATAAGACATTTCGTTGTTTACATTAGCATCCGGCGGTATACTGTGCAACTTTCACGGACCGTACGGTAAACGATGCCATGCAATGTAATGACCCATGCTTGCTTATATGATATTGGCATCGATATGTTGAACGCGCGCTTGGCGCGCGAAAAATGTTGGCTTTTTTTCGGGCAAGTCATTACAGCCCCCAAATCCAATTGGGCTCCTACGCCTTTGACTACACACAAAGACAGTTTTTGAGGCTGTTCATCGTGGAACATGCATTCAATGCTCACTGATATGATGTTATATCTGCTATTTGCTTTACAAATTCGAACAGGCGTGTAGCGAGTAATTGCCAAGAGAGGGGCGAAGCCTGTAGGCAAACTATCTAAGCGAAGCGCCACCATGTGTTGGCGCGAAGCGTTCAATAAAAATTTTGGCCGAAAATGCCTCCCAGATCGCTGGAAATGACACTTCCCAGGCCTTGTAAGTTGCATCTAAGCATTGTCTATTTTGAAATTCCTGGCGATGTCATAAAGAAAATTTGCTCGGGGGGGGGGCGGTCGCCCCCTTCCCGAAATGCGTCATGTTACCCGACGACTCGGTCGAGTTCAAGACCAGCCACAGTTGGTTCAATATAGCACAATTGTACAATTGTTTAAGGCGTCCATACACACACACGCGTTATGATAGACCATATATAGTATTTATATAGATACATTAGTGAGAGAGGAAAAATGGAAACGTCAAAAATGGAGTTGTCGGTGTAAGGGGTAGGGTGAGGCGCAAACCCCCTCCGTAATCCTCGATCTGTCACTCGCTACCATGTGTATATAATAGGGATCAGCGCTTTAACTATGACTGTTCCTCTTTCTCTTCCCGAGGTCTTGGCTATCTTCTACTCCCTCCTTTTCTCCTTTTTCTCTCTTTTTTCTTTTTCTTTTCCCTTCCTTCCTCTCCTCCTTTTCTTTTTTCCCCCTCCTTTTCCCTTTTTTCTTCTCTTTTTTCTCTCCTCTTTTCCTTACCCGGGGGGCGCGTGCCCCCAACGCCCCCCCTGGATACGCACCTGTTTATTACGTTAAGTGAAATAGCGCCGTTATCTCTGTTCTCAGCTTGTTATCAATGCAGTTTACGTAGGCTTCACGTGTGTTTATGTTGTTATCATATGAGGTTTACCCGTCAATAAAATAATTAACGATGACATTACAGAAAAAATGACGTTGTCATACTGAAATTCGATGATAATGTATATTTTTGCGTCGTCGTTATACTATTTTAGGTAGCTGCTGTATACATTCCTGCTGTTATTGCACATAAGTATAACATCATTACATCAAATCACGTCGTTGTCATTTTAATTTATATAGTTATCAATGTAATAAACGTTGTTGTTGTTGTTGTTTGATTTTTGCCCTTTTTGCGTTCCATACATACACAGTGTCTGAATGATAGGCCTACAACACTCGTTCGTATGTATTCTGTTGAATAGCTGTAACGTGACTGAAAATGGTAAGTTTGAAACCTTTTATTTTTATTTTAAGGCTTATTTGAGTGGTAGAACTTAGATGTAGTATGTGCAGTGAGCCTCCTGGCGAACGGGGTGCCAAGGTGTTGTACAGAATAAGGTGCGCTTGGGATCGTCCGGGCACGACCATCTGGATATAGCTATTGATATAGCTATCACGGGGAAATCCAGTGCAAACTGCTATTTTCCGAAACGTCATACAACATCAAAGTCACGAAATATTGGGCTACCCGACATGAATTTAGAAGATGGGGGGGGGGGGAGATGCATTGTCACAGCAAGAAAGAAATTTTAAAACTCATAGGTATTCCAACTCTACGGTAGCATAATAGGCTCATAAGAAAAAAGGAGTCATCGATCTCAAAATTTGGACTTTTCATCTTAAAATCTTGACTTTTTATTTCAAAATGACAACTTTTACCTAAAAGTTTGAGATAAAAAGTCAAAATTTGACTTAGAAATAAAGTGTTTTAGAGAAAAAGTCATAATTTAAGATAAGATAAGTCTTAAAATACTCTCTTTGCCCCTCTACATTTGATCTCCTGCCTCTCCTCTTCCCTTGTTGGTTTCTTTCATTCTTCTCTCCATCCCTTGTCTACTAATCCTCTTACATCTATCTCTTTTTTGTTCACCATGCTCATTAACCTATCATTAATCTGTGCGTGTATTCAGTGGCGAAGCCAGGAGTTTTTCAGTGGAAGGGGGGGGGGCGCTGGGGGGCTTGACCATTTCATGGAAGGGCGTCTTGGTACTATCTAAGCGGAGCGCCGCCATGGGTTGGCGCGCAGCGAACAAAAAGTTTTAGCTAAAAAGGCCTCCTAGATCGTCGGAAATGACACTTCCCAAGCCAGCAGGGGCGTCAATCCGATTTGAAATGTGGGGGGGGGGCGTTATCGATTCGAGTATTCCGGCCGAAAGAACTATCTAAGCGGAGCGCCACCATCGGTTGACGCGCAGCGTACCAAGAAAATTTCAGATTTCAATATCTGCCAGATCGCTGGAGATAGCAGCCATCTAGTTGCGTGATTTCGGGAGAAAATTGCAAATTCGGCACTCTGGAAATCTGCAATAAAGTTCATGCGGTTTTAATTTTTGGTGATTTTTTTTCTGTTAGCAGTGATTCCAATTGACATCAACATTAGAACCCAGTGCAAGTTGACAAATGATGCGGCGAACTGGAAACCCCAGCCCCATTTTGCCCTATGTTTCAGGATAGAATACCCCTCATTTGTTCAAATCCATGGCAACTAACAATCTGTGAATACATTTACTTGGAAATGGGTACATTATAGTGCACCAAGTCGGTCAAGGAATGACCCCAGGGCCTCAGATATAGCCCTATAAGAACGATGCCCCAAAATGTCCCGGACATACTATAGGCGAAGAAAGCTTTCCGCCGCGACTGCATGTGAGTTTCTCGGCTTGCCGTCCTGGGAGTCATACCAAAAAATGTGGTTTGACACTGGCATTGACAGTTTTCGACAAATCTGCAAATTGCTCTTGGAAAATACTGAAAGATTGACTGGGCTTTTAGCCAAGTAACGTATTGAATGACCGAACTATATGTAAAACTGACATGATCAAAGATTGGGCCTGAAACATTATTATTAGGGTGATAGACTCATTCTCAGCGGTAGTATTGTCTCCTTTCTTGATAAATTGGTTTTTAGCGGTTTTAAAACCATCAGGGTACGTCCCAGAAGTGAAAACCAGGCCTATGCGCTATGTCTCGTCCGGTTTTTCAGCAACTACTGTCGGTCCGCGGTCGAAGGGTCTTCAAGAGTGGTCATCATGGAGATTCGAAACCATTCAGATCAATGATATATTTTTCGCACATGTTATTTTTTTTTCGACACCCAAAATCCCAGTGGGGGGCGACAAGCTTTCACGGGGGGTGTCGCCCTCACTCCCCCTCCTTGGCTACGCCACTGCGTGTATTTGTCCCTTCTGTTACTGTTACTTGTCATTCAGCCTCTGAAGAAGATCCTGCTAGGTTCGAAACGTCAGGCCAACTTACTTTTACACAAGATAAGAAGAGAAAATTTTGAGATTTGAAGATATTCCCCCCCCCCCCCCTATTGAGCCACCGTTCAATTCCACTTTTTTCAAAGATTGATTCTCTCATACATGGAATTATAAAATTAGATTATTGTCACATTTTCTGCATCGCTTCGTTCCTGAAAGAAGTTCATGTTTACATTCCTCCTTTATTTTTTTTAATCAGAGCTGCGATACGGGTTTCTAATTGGGGGGGGGGGGGGGAGACAGCCCGAGGCCAAGAGCTATTCAAATTCACCAACTTTACATGTTTAAGAATGTCTATTTGGAACTCATTGCATTGAAAATTATCGGGGCCATCCCCGCCACACCCGGTGTCGGTGGCTCTGCAAAAGTCATTTCAAAATCAAGTACATATGCCTGGTTTCATGACAATATCGGGTTTTTAGTTATTTATTTCGATTTTTTTTTTGCTTTGTTTCCATACCTTCGGAACTATATCAATATATAAAGAATAAATCTTTCAACTAACCCTATTTTAAAGTTGTGTTATTTTTTCCCCTACAAGAATACCATGAGTAATATTACAGTCAAGAAACTTATTACGACTGCCCTCTCCCCAGTACAAAACCAAGTATGGCATAATGGTAAGAAGTTACATGTTTATCGCATCTATTCACAGTACCTGGACTGTAACTATGCGCACTAGCGACAGATCCTGCATGATGTGAAGTAAATCCATAGACTGACGTCTCATCTGACTTTCCCTATACCTAGAGACGCCTTTGAATAGCTCTCATCCGCTCACGTTATTGAAACCGGTTAACCGAGAACTGTGCACCGGCTGTATGGGCCGGAATGTTGGGAAATTTACTTACTAGCTTTGGGATCACATCACAATTAATCTGTTGTTTTCAAATTGCGTCTATTAATCTGTAAATATTACAGCAAATCATCACGACCGTCTAATTGCAAATGCCAAAATATATATGACTTGCAGAAAAGAGAAGCCAAGAGATTAATCCATTATTTCACAACAGTCGGCTTCATAAAATATAAATTTAGATGAGATTTTGGTATAATGTCGGTATTGATCGACCGAATACATATTGTCGTATAGCCTCAATAGCGTTATTTTTGTAATGAAAGAAAGTAAGGTTATAAAGATCATGGTAAGATTTTATTCACTAAACTCAAAGTTAATAACCTCTGCTATGGATGCAATATATATATATATATATATATATTTATATATATATATATATATATATATATATATATATATATATATATATATATATATATATATATATATATATATATATATATAGATAGATAGATAGATAGATATATAAATATATATATATATTTATATATATATATATATATATATATATATATATTTATATATATATATATATATATATATATATATATATATATATATATATATATATATATATATATATAAATATATATGACTTTCAAAAAAAGGGAAGTCACACAATATTAATTCATTATTTACAACAATCAACTTCATAAAATATAGATTTAGATGAGAGTTTTGCAGTGTCGGGATTGTCAGCTGAATAGGTGTCTTGTCTGAATAACGTTGTTATAATAAAAGAAGGGTATATAAGGGTTATTACAGCATACATGTTACTACGATTGCAGATGGTTTTCAGTTGGTTCCAGCCAGTGTGAAAGTTGATTGATATCTGAATATGGCAACTCAGTCGCGAAGTTTCCGTTTTGGTGCCATTTTGACGACTGTGATATATCTGTGCAGCATTGTAGAATCAATGGGTAAGTTTAATCACCTACCTGAATCTCATAACAAAATTCCATTTGTTCGACTTTCGCAGATAATCGGTTTATCAAAAATCCTATATAACGTCTAAAGTTTCCGTAAACTATATGGGACTATTTTAGTTAATGGCGGAATGTTGAACGTGTCACCTGTTATCCTTATAGTCAATTAATAGTTGTTTATTACGTATATATAAGTGTATACAGAAAAGGAACGTGCTAAAATGGCAAGATGAACAATTTTAATGTGCTAACACATCTGCAGATAAAGATATCCATTATACTTTTGACACCGCCAAAGAAAATGGACGTAACGGAAACTACTATAATGCAAATGTAATAATGTCCTTTATATGTGAAACCAAATCTTCGCAAGAAATAAACTAGTTGGCATGGCTTCCTGATTAAGTCAATACAGTATACACAATTAATTATTCTCCCACAAATTCACTCGAAAGCCAAGGATTTACATGAGTAAACAACATTTGAATTCTAAAGTGACTGTCGTTCTACAAGGTACAGAACACTAAGTCATCACAGTCTGGACGAACACAGAATGATGAATGTCATATTTGTAACATACTTGAATAGGAACATATGTATTGATATGCACCCTCAACAGCTGATCGTTAAATAAACCTCGTTTTGCTAATCCGCTATCTTCCGTGTATAGGACCTCCTTTTTCAGACCCAATTATATTACAATATTCAAGCCGTCAGAAACCTATAAAACCTAAGAAAAGCACTAAGATAGAGTAGATAACATAATATTGTATTTTGTAATCGAATGTATTGCTGCACTTTGGAATTACAATTAGTTAACTTTTATACACTCTATTCATATGACAATGTTGCCAGGGGTTACAGGTTGTCTTCCATTTGCGTTGACATGCATATGAGCCGTGGGACATTTGCATGTCCCTTAGCCTAACAAGGTTACACCATAACGGCTTTTCTAAAATCAACTATGTAAATAAACTTGTTATCGGGAAGTATAATATAAAGTTAAATTTACTCTAGACTCATTGATTTCAATATGAATACGTTCATGTGATTTAAGTTTCATGTACAGAAGTTTACTTGAACTTGCTTATTAGGACAAATGTGGTCAGTCACTAACATACTGCAATTTTAGTCAAGAAAGACCCTCCTCTCAGGCGCATAGCGAGGAATTTGCCAAGGGAGGGGCGAAACCAGGAGCGTATCCAGGACTTTCTTGCCCGAGGGGCGCGAATTACTATCTAAGCGGAGCGCGACCATCGGTTGGCGCGCAGCGTACAAGAAAATTTCTGGTTTTGATATCCCCCAGATCACCGGAAATGGCACTTCTCGGGCTTGAAAAGACCAACCAGATGTACACTTTTTGCCTGAGAACCAAGTATTCCCCAATAGTTTTTTTCCATCCATATCCTTTTTGAAGATTGTCACCCGTCACAAATAATGTTCGACCTCACCGCATCTCCTGTGGATCATTGCTTTTGTAGATGATTCTACATCGCGGCCCACAATACCCGTCAGCCGCACTTTTCAAGGTTTTAAGCCCATTATTTGTTCAGAATATGAAAATTTACATCTCTCGTGAATAAACTCACTTCAAAACATACCCATAATGTTGCTCAAAATTTCATCTATGGACAACCAATATAGGAAAACCTCCTTCAACCCTAACAGACCGGTCAAAATTGCACAGAGGGAAGTATAATGAAAAATGTTGCTGAGGAAATTTTCGAAAATTGATCAGACACAGTTAATTTATTAGTCTAGAAATATTAATATAACAGCTATTATAAAACTTCGTTGAAGGAAATAAAAAATATAGCAGATATTTCCGAAACCCATAAGGGTGGGAGGTGGGGTGGAGGGGGGGGGGACGGGCTGCAGCCCCTAATTCGCCATTACTAATTTAAAAGAGAGTTTTGACATAATTGAAGCTCAATGCTTGTTCTCCATCTACATAAGACATTTCGTTGTTTACACTAGCATCCCGCGGTATACTGCGCAACTTTTACGGACCGTACGGTACGCGATGGCTTGCGATGTAATAACTGATGCTTGCTTATATGATATTGACATTACAAGTCGTTACAGCTCCCAAATAAAATTGGGCTTCTACGCCCATGATTAGACACATACAAAGTTTTGAGGCTGGAAATTGTACTTCCCAGGCCTTGTAAGTTGCATCTAAGCATTTTCTGTTTAGAAATTACTAGCGATATCATAAAAAATTGATCTAGAGGGGGGGGGGGGGGCGGTCGCCTCCTTCTCGAAATGGTCGAGTTCGAGACTAGCCACAGTTGGTTTCATAGCACAATTCTACAATTAAGGAGTATATACACACACGCGTTTTGATAGACCATATATAGTATATATATATATAGATACATTAGCGAGAGAGAAAACATGGAAACGTCAAAAATGGAGTTGTCGGAGCAAGGGGTAGGGTGAAGCGCACGCCCCTTCCGAAATTCATGTGTATATAATAGGGATCAGCGCTGTAATGATGTCACTGTTCCTTTCTGTTCCAGGTGTCTTGGTGTTTTTCTTTTACTCCCTCCTTTTTTCCTTTTTCTCTCTTCCTTCTTTTCTTTTCCCTTCCTCTCCTCCTCCTTTTTCCTCCTCTTTTTTCTTCTCTTTTTTTTCTCTCCTCTTTTTCGTATGCAGGGGGCGCGCGCCCCCAATGCCCCCCTGGATACGCGCCTGGAAACTGTAGGCAGACTATGAGAGCCGTAGATACGGCTTGCAAACTATCTAAGCGTAGCGCCACTATGAGTTGGCGCGTAGCGTACAATAAAAATTTTGGCTGAAAATGCCTCCCAGATTGCTGGAAATGGCACTTCACAGGCCTTGTAAGTTGCGTCTTAGCATTTTCTCTTTTGATATTACTAACGATATCATAAAAACATTTAAAAAAATATGCTCAAGGGGAGTGGGGTGTGGATTCCCCCTTCGCCACCCCCCCCCCTTGGATACGCTCCTGAGGCTTCTCTGGCATTTGACATAATATCTCTCATTTTAGACTTATGCACTTTCGAAGAAGTATCTAATTGCAAGATGGCAGAAAATTGTTCTTTCGGAAACTATGCGGCGTAAGAAACCGTTGAGACAAGTAAGTGTACGGAGAAGTAGGAAACATTTTCACGAAATGAGTAGCTTATTTTATGGCTGGCAAACTTCCGTTTTGTTTGACATTCAAGTAAACATCTTATAGTCTCCAAGTCTATAAACCTTGGAAGGAAATTCGGTGATCATTTCACTTGAGACTCAGTATGCATTATCAATATTCAACTTTACGCAAGGACATAAAAATATGCCATTGTTCTGTTCGGTGTAAATGATTTTTATTTTGAACGGTAATAACGCATATACAATTCTGGTATGCAATTTATGTTCAATGAAGTGAATATTACAAAATTGAAAGGCGATTCAGATGATGGAAAAAAAAAACATTTGATAGTAGACTGGAACCGTGTATATCAGATTTGAGTGAGTTCGAAATTAATGAACGAATGAGTAAATGTATATATATATATATATATATATATATATATATATATATATATATATATATATATATATATATATATATATATATATATATATATATATATATATATATATATATATATATATATATATATATATATACATATACATATATATATATATATATATATATATATATATATATATATATATATGAAATGTTCCACGTGTTTGATAGAAATAATAGTAGAAAAGATGAGGACAACATGTAATGCCTTTGCCTTTGTAAATCCAACATAATATTTAGAATAGAATAGAAATAACTAAACGCTACACAAATTTTCGGACACCCTGGTCCTTCGTCAGGCGTAAAAGGAGTGATTGAAATCACGATGGTCTACCGTCATTCATCATTCTCAATTTCTTGCAAATGTTGCCCAGAGGTACGTTTCAAGGAGTTGAATGTTTACAATGTTAATAGATATGTTTAGCTTATTGTGTTGGTTTACGTATTGGAGAAGGCAAATATTATTAGCCTTAACCCTTAACTTATTAGCCTAAAAATGTGACAGAAAACGTCCTTAAAGGCATTGAAGACTCGCCCCAAACCACGTGCCGCCCTCTGGTAAAAAAGATTAACTTTCCGTTGCTTGCAAGTGAACTTTTCTTCTTGTCGCTACAAAATGCAGACAGTAGTGAAACGTGATACCTTTTTATCTTTTATCTGGACCTGGGATCAGGCAATTCCATAAAAAAAAACTCCCTGCTGAGATGTCCCTCGCTGCTATGTTCACTGTGTTGTGGGTATTGACCGTAGCTGCATGTACTGACTGTACACTAGTGTCTAATTACCGACGGTAGCATGCTGTGTGTGTATTTTCTGGGATCAATGGTGGTGTCTAACACTTCTGTTACACCTCATTCGAGACTAGATCAGATTACCGGCATCAGACGTTTCTTTGTGCGCGAGTCTTTACTCCCTTTAAAGGCATGATAGCAATCGGAGATAGCCATCACATTTCAGAGCAGAAAATATTAGCATATGCCAACCATAGTAAGTATGACGTACCCAGGCGTCCCCGGTATGTCAAAAAACACAACTTTCCTACAAAGCTGACCATTAACTTATAAATCTCGTCCATCTATTTCCCCTCAAATCTATACATTTCAGCACCATCTCAGGAAATCGCTCTTTCTACGCAAATTCAGTGTCCAATGAACATGGTGTTTGGAAACTGTAGCTGTCATGGAACTTGTTCAGACCCTTTCGGTTGCCATGGTAATTGTGAGGAACCTGAAACTTGCTTTTGCCCGCCAGGAAACTTCTTGATGGACGGGGAGGACTGTGTCCCAATCGAGGAGTGTGAATGCTACATTCGAGATGTTGGAATCCTCCAAGAAAGCCAAATTTATTACAATAGTTAAGAAAAGACCATGTATCATAAGTCTATCATTTGTGTAGGAACACAATCATGCAAAATGTGTATACCGAAAAGTGACCATTCAGTAGCATAGCCGGGAACAAATAGTAAAATGTTGCAGTTATCAAAGGACTGATTCAAAAATAGAAACAAAAATAATGTGTTTAAGCGAACGTATGTAGTAACGGGCGCAAAATATATACAGCTGATTTTCCAAATAACTCTTTTAAGACAAATAGTTTTGATATACAAAAGGTTGTATACTATTTTCCAATAAGTATCCAAGTACTTAGTTGTTTCTTCGTAAAAACCTATTCAAAGAGCATAAGAATTTTAAGAATCAACACGAACTAATCACGTAGCACATTTAAAACAAATCATGTTCACCACGGATTATTCGTAGGCCTATTGCCAAAAGGGTACGTGTACTATCAAACAAGCACACCTATTTTATGGTCTCCTTAGAACTTGTAAAGCTAAAAAAATGATTGCATTTATTCTTTGTTTGGTGAAAAGATTATTATATAGGAAGACGAAACCGTCGTCGAACAACACTGGCAGATAAAAAAAAATAGCCAAGAGATTTATGGAGAACCTTTGTGATCTTTGTTATTGACGGTGTCAAGACGCTAACGGTTGCATCCAATAATTATGAACTCACTTTTTGAGGAACGCTTCTTTAATATATCACCAAAAGGAAATTACTGTTTTCTTTCCCTTTTCAGCCAGGCAAATTCTTTGTAAACAACGACTGCACACAAAGATGTAACTGCACTCTGGGAAACTTGACCTGTGATCACGAATATCGTTGCAGCAACTATGCATCATGTCAACCAGACAATGGCTCAAATATATGTAGTTGCAATGATGGTTACTATGGCGATGGATTAACTTGCACATTGGCTCTCGATTGCGATGACTACCGTAATGCAGGATTCACCGAAAATGGTACTTACATTTTCACACCGACCAACTGGACAATCGGTTCATTTGAAGTTTACTGTGATATGGACACCTCGGGTGGCGGCTGGACGGTATGAAACGTTTTACATAACAGACTGTTGCTAATGGGGAAAATACAGAATATGGTATTCTTAATTTAATTCCGCGTTTATTTCGAAGGTTCTATTGATTTAACCTCAATCGAACTGATTAAAAGAATTCAAACTTAAGCAACACTGTAAGCAAACTGCTTATCCACTACAGAGACTGTGTAAGAGAATGTGTAAAATGTGCCTCCTTCAGCCTCGGAAGAAGATCCTGCTAGGATCGAAACGTCAGGCCCTCTTACTTTTAAAATAATTCAAAATTTAAAAAAAAGACATAAAAAACATAAAAAGTCGACCATTGATGTACTTTGCCAGCTCTGCAAAATCAAACCAAATTTTCAAGAAAGTTATTAATCTGAACTTGTCACTATAGTTGAATCGAAATGTTAAAATTTAAATCCCATAATGCTTATTGGTTTTTTGTTTCTTCTTCTTTTCATTTTTAAGGTATTTCAGCGTCGAATCGACGGATCAGTCGACTTTTATCTTAATTGGTCTGATTACAAAGAAGGTTTTGGAAACGTGGACCATGAACATTGGCTTGGGAATGACAAGTTACATTTATTGACTAATCAGCGAGATTACAATCTTCGTGTCGATATGATATCTTCATTAGATGGTCTTAATTACTACGCCGAGTATGAACTCTTCAGGATTGCGAATGAGGACAATTTGTACAGGCTGACAAATATCGATCGCTACTCTGGAAATGCAGGTATGTAATTCCTTCTTGAAAGTAAAATAAGTGATTCAATAGTTATGAAATGTTGAATGAGCCTTTTCGTTATTTTCCATAAATTTGTAAGGAAATCAGTTTTTATAACTTTCTGGATGGGGGAGATGGTTCATTTTAACTTTGGTGAGTTACCGTACTGCCTGCCTTCGTATGTAGATATGTTTTTTTTTTTTTTTCAAACCTTGGTATTCTGTAAACTTTCAGCAAATCTATCCTGCTTTATGCAACCTGACGCTGTAAACCCTTCATCGCACAAATTTGCCATCTCATCTACTTTGATCATAGTGTAACTTTTGGTTTTGTACATCCATTTATAGTTTGAAGTCTATCAGCCTACGGTCTAGCAGGAGTTCGTGACAATTATTTCTTGTTTACACACGTACACACACACACACACACACCCACCCACACACTCATTACTTGTTGACCCCCACTAGTCAAAAGTGGTAGCCTGGTAGGTCCACCTTATATTATTGTGGCAGTCCATCGAGTTTCAGTACAGAACCTCGGTGGGTGTGGGGTGGGTAGTAATGTTAGTGAGAAAAAAAATATAGCAAAACATGGTCGATATAGTGCAACATCTCATACCCAATACAAGGCTATGGGCAGGGATAAGATATAAAAAAATGCTTTCAAAGGAGAACACGGACGAAAAGGCCCGTCACTAAAGTTGCACAGTTAGATTTTAGATAAGGAGTAAATCACACACCAAGGACAGTCCTTACCAAATCAACTACGGGTCCTAGCTTACTCTCTCTCTCTGACTTTATGGAACTCATTCGTATTTGGTACCAAAACTTAAATTATGTATACTCCCGTCATTAACTTTTGGTGAGTAATTGAGAGTGTAAAAAAGGATATTTTTACCTAAGAGCAGAATGACCGTCACAGTTGTGTGAAGCTCATTTTTTTGGTATCCGTTCCTTTTCACTAAAGTGTGCCGTTCTGAGTTTGATCTAGATATGTGAAGGACACTTTTAATTATGTCCATTCTAGATGGAACATTGTTTAGTTCCAAAAGATGAAGCACAAGCAACTGATGATCCTCATAAACAGCAGTGTGCTTTTTTTCACAAATCGTCATACCGATAAGCATCACATAGTTGTATTAACAGTATCAATAGTTAAGATTGTGTGACTAGAGGGCTCGCCAAAGAACAATTTTGATCGCTCAAGCATAAATTAAACATTCGCCGAACTTCTGACCGTCAGCACAAACTTACATAACGCAAGGCATTACGACAAGCAATGACATACTATTTAGACCCTGACATATATTTTATTAGACAAAACAAATAGATAAAAGCATCATGTTGTACATAGAAGTTCCCTGCACTAAGTCCTACGGAAAGTTGATAGGATATTAGAGTTAACACAATTGAAGCTAAGACGTGGACCATTGGCTTCTTTTTTTTTTTGGGGGGGGGGGGGGGGCTCAGTTCATATCTTAGAAAACAGAAGAGGTATAGCGGTTGGCCAAACATATGATTTCTTTATGAAACACTGAAAATTGTTATATTTTTAATATGTGTTTGCAATACTTTTTTTTGTCTATTTGTGTATTTTGAGGAGATGCGATGGCATGGGACGGACAAAAAGCTTGGTCAACAAAGGACCGCGACAATGGTGAACACACGGACGTTCATGGTGAATGTGCAGTGAAGAATCACGGAGCGTATTGGTATAGTATTTGCGGCGACTTTAATCCTAATGGCTTATATAACGGATCCCGTTCTGCTAGCCTATATTGGAGCAACATACCTGGAAGTAATTTCAACAATATAAAGTTTCTAGAGATGAAGATAAGACCAGCGAGAAGTTAAGAAATGGAGTACTAATGCCTACGGTATCTCTTTTACAAGGGTAAATACACGTACAATTATTGATTATGAACTACATGGGAG
The DNA here is from genome assembly GCF_037975245.1 of Apostichopus japonicus. Taxonomy (NCBI): domain Eukaryota; kingdom Metazoa; phylum Echinodermata; class Holothuroidea; order Aspidochirotida; family Stichopodidae; genus Apostichopus; species Apostichopus japonicus. The sequence goes on along the minus strand of NC_092574.1, from coordinate 2,076,454 downwards.
ATATAAAGACTAAACGATTTGACCATTAAATTATCAGTCGGTTTTCTCTCACGTATCGGCAGCATTTCATTTCATATAATGTATTATTTATATTGTTTTATGGTTGGCATTGAGTCTTACTGTAACAATTGTTTGCTTGATTTGTGACCGAACTGAGAAGCAACTATCATCAGCAAACGGTTTATACTTGAGGGTCATCTCCAAATCGTTTTTGAAACAACCCCATCATTTTCTCATCGGAGACTATCATACGCGAAAGGAGTGTGGAGCGTATCACGCAAAGATCCAAGCGATATTATCGTGGCAGGCGGCAGGAGACACTTAATTAAATGGGAGAGAGTTTGTTCAGTCCATCTCAATATCATGTTCTTTACTCAAGACAGTGTTGTCTAAATGTGTAACTGTATATACTTCTTGACTCGATCAACGGTATAGGTTGTCTGTAATGTCATGATGACCGATGTTCTTTTACGTTGAGCCTTACTTTACTAGTGCAGTGTTCTTGATTCCAGCATTTTTATAAAACAATCCCCTTTAGTAATCTTAATTTTCCATTATGTCAGCTATTTTTAACGTTCCTGTGTTCTCCGGTTGCATATTAATAATTGTTACAACACCATACATTGGTCATATTGGCTAAACACCAATAATTGTTTGATTATACATACAGATACATTTGCACGTAATATTTAACGTAACTTTTTCATGTTTATTGTAATGTTATAACTAATAGATTTTAAGCTATATGTGAAGAATTAAACATATGTTGAATCCCAAACGAACGGAGTTTTTGGATGGTTTTAAGTTGTAACATCTGATATACTCGTGCAACTCCATAATTTGTAGGTTTTATATGTATCATTGCAATGTATGTTTGTATAACCCTTTTTTAAATTAATGTGAGACTTGTCATAATTAAAGGAGATGTTTACCACAATTAAGAGTTGTCATCATTTAGTGATACATTTATTTAGATGCGATGGCCCGTTAAATTAGCTATACATGGAGCTGCTCGACAAACAGTGATGTTCGTAAATTGTACGTAATAATAATAATAATAATAATAATAATAATAATAATAATAATATTATTATTATTATTATTAATAATTATAATATTACTAAATAATAATAATGATCATCATCATCATCATCATAATCATAATCATAAGAAATATTTATATAGCGCATTATCAGCAAAGCTGCTCAAACCTAAAAACAAATAGTAACAAAAACCTAAATATTAAATATTTAGAACCAATAAGGCACAAAATGTAGAAGCTTGTAGCAACAACATAAAAAAAACACCCGTACTATACGATAATGATTAAAGCCCTTAACGCATATAGTCCAAATTTATTTGACGTAGTTAGGAGGGGGCAAAGTTTCGGGCAAAAATCGTGGGGTTTAGCGAACACTTGTTCGATCGTCTTCAAACTTCGTACGGAAGTAGCTGAGGTCAAGACCTTTTGATCCAGGTCGAGAAACCTTGACATCCGGGTCGAGGTCATAGGTCACCGGGAGGTCAAACATGAACTAGGTCGAAAATTTTCGAAATTTGGCTATGAGGTTGTACGAGTTGTGTGCAGGTCGAATTTTTGGCCGGAAGTCACGTGGGACAAAATTGCGGCAAGGTCAAAGTTAACCCTCAAGTGAACTCTAGAAACGTGAAAACATTACACCCTGTAAAACACCTACCAGATGTAGGATCGAGTTCATGTTCACGGTCGATGTACCCCTAGTATGCAGTAATTAGCCGAAGAATTTTTAAAAGGATCATACGTTACTTCCGGGTTTTAAACCAACCCCTAGTTAACCCCAATGGAAGCTGTAACTCATAGACAGTAGGTGCTATGGCCTGGTAATTCGGCACGTATGTGTAAGACGATAGGTCTACTATCGATCTGCCCCGGGAAGTTGCCATCTGATTCATTCCGGAAGTGACGTCACATAGTGGGGGCATTTATGTTGAGGTTCATATCTTCTTTGTTCGTGTAAATATTTGTTTTAATTTAAGGTGTCATATGATAGGGTTTATAAACCTACATATGCATATCGGGTTTCGTGGTAATCAGTGGACCCAAGACAAAATGGCCGCCAAAACAAAAATGGTGTGAAAAATGGCTTAATATATTCATAAAATATTAATACGAGGTCACAGCTACCTCTAAATAGCTCAAAAAATGTTTAATTATATATGTGTTAATGCTTAATCTCGAAGTTCAAGTCATTTGGAGAATGTTGAATTTTGGGGAAATTGGGGTCGCCCCCTCCCCAAGGTCAAAATTTATACATCATCCGATTTTCACCAAAACTAATATTCTGACGTAAAATGAACCGCTAAAGCCGAAAGCTATTTTCGAGATCGTATCTCTACTAATTATTGAGTTACTAATTAAAAACGACCAATTATGTACCTGCCGAATGTTTCCAACCCCCTTAACTTTTTAACCAAACATCACAGGGAGTTGCGGTTAGTATCGTTGGAATTGTCTTGAGAGTGAGTATCAGAATCAACCAATTAATTTTTAAGACGGTTAACCGACCGGGTAGGCCGGATATTCGTGATCTCGTGACCTTTCACCCGAGTAACCGAATAAGCAGTAGGATAGGTTGGAATACCTTCAATAAGTACGATTATGAATATTTAGGACGATATTCGGTCGTTTGGTACCGGTAATCGAAAATTATCAGAAATGGGCCCTTTTTGCCATTTTTGGTGCCCCCATATCTCCGAGAGGGTAATAGATGCGGGGAAACGGATTATAGATTCGGATTTTGCGAGTCATTTTGAGTTGAAGAAGTCCAGTAGGAGAGAAAATATTGAATAGATAGATCAAAATCAATATGAAAATCAATTTCTACATTGACTCTGTACAGGGGTCACAAGTATTAACGGACCTCGAGGGACTTCTTAGGGGACGATATTTTGGACCTCTATAACTCCCTCAGGGAATAAGATAGGGCCACCAAACTTACTGCGTAGCTTGTTGAATGTACCATAAATATTGTACAGTTTTCACAAAGATTTGGGCGGTCCAATTCTAGAGGAAGCGCATTAGAAATTAGATCGGGCCCAATTGGTGTAGGCTATAAACGGGATATACGGGGATTGATTTTTACAAATTAAATGACCCACTTGCCGTTAAAGGAAAGGCTAAAATTTATGCAGGGTATATTTAGTTCTGTTTTATCACCTTACAAAAAACCGCGGCGGTCCAATACCCCTACCGGTATTAACGGCCCATCAAAGGTAAAACTTGAACATAGAGGACTTGAAAAAAATAGTGGTGCGAACGGCATCGGACTAAAACAAGTCACTCCAAGCCAGAGGGAGTTGACCTCGGACGTGAAATTCACTGTGCTCATACCCGTGGGTGTCTACTAAACACCATATCATCGATAGGACGGGGAAACACCCCAATGGAGGATGAGAAGCCATCAAAGGGAGGCATTCGTTACTCGACATTATTCACGATTTAGCCCAGCTATGGTGATTTTCAAGACTTTAACACGCCTCGGGGAGGCGGCTAGGACTTCTCATTCACAGGGGTAGCTCCCCGGGCTTTAAAGATTAGGTTTCATGACATAGTTTACGTTTCGCATGACCCCTTCAAGAGATACGGCCCTTCAAAGGCGACAGATCGTATGAAAATTGGTGGAAAGGGGCTCGGCCAGAAATCATATCCATCAGAGCCACAGGGACGAGGCCTCGGATTTGACATTCAATCTACCGGTACCTAAGGGTGTCCACTACTCATTCTGAAAACGGTAAGCTCATACGACACTCCAGTCTAGGGTGGGGAGCAATCGACGGCGTATCATACATTCATTGCATTGTCAGTGACTATACTGCCCGGCAGGGGCGGGATTTGAGTTGTGAAAGTGGGGGGGGCAAACCTGCCAGCAAGACTATCTAAGCGGAGCGCCACCATCGGTTGGCGCGGAGCGTACAAGAAATTTTTGGGCTTTACAAACCCTCCAGATGGCCGGAAATGGCACTTCCCGAGTGCTCTAAGCTGCATGTACCCATCCTTGAAATATGGATCTCATGTCTGCAATTGTATCTAGATAGTTAATTATCGTTTAAAAATTTGAAGAGGATTGATAGTAGAACATATGGTCAGATGGTGATGTACAACTTTTGTTATACGTCACTATCTAAGCGGAGCGCCATCATCAGTTGGCAAGGATCGTCGAAATTTTTGATGAAAGGAACCCTTAGATCGGTAAAATTAACACCCATATAGGCTTTAAATTGCATCTAAACAATTAATGAACGTGTGTAAAGTTAGGGAGGACAGATAGAAGAACTTATATGGTGATGCACAACTGAGGCTTATACGTCACTATTTAGACGGTGCACCACCATCAGTTGGCGAGGCGTGTCGAAATTTAAGCAAAAAGGAAATCCTAGATCAGCAAATATGACACCTCTGGTAACAATAAATCGCATCTCGACAGTTCTTTCCCCCTAAAATTATTAGTATATTGTGCATTGGACCGATCAAGAATATGTTCAGCACCCACTTCGAAATTCTCCCCGCGGTCCCCACTTCTTGGAGAACTTGGCAAATATTAGGGGCTGAACATACCTTTACCCCCCACACTTTTTTATGGGGGATAAGCCCCTCAAGTCTACCGGTTCCGTCGCCACTGAAGTCGAGGCGGGGTGACTGTTTGGATTTTACAATGTGACTAGGTGTATCATGGAGCAATATATTTACGGGTCATTTCATAGTACTGGCTGAGATTTGAAAATGAAATTATTACCTGGCAGTACCAGCATTATGTTTGAACTATTGCCATATTATCAGGCAACATAGAAATTCATAATAAATACTTGAATGTTACTTACTGTTCATGAAAGGCTAGACCACTGGGGGTGGGGTGTGTGTCATGTGTCAGTGTATTGAACTTAATTATTGATATACCCAATATGCAATTCTGGCTTTTGTAAATCGTTTCTCTGGATTTAGTTATTCAACGCATTCAGTAGAGCAGCAACGTTGAAAATCAATTCCTGAAGCTAGCACTGTAGCACATGCCGCGGATTCATCACATGCAGAATTGAATCGCTAGTGTGTTAGCTCCAGGATTCGTGCAGGAACCTGTGCTGCGAACCATGTGCTAGCTCCAGCTCCAGTTATTCATGCTACATGTTACGATGTTAAACACAAATTCGACTAAGATTCGAAACAAATAGGCCTATTTGAAAGGGAATAATTTCGATTAGGGTTGTGCACATTTGTCTACAAAAACGACAAAAAAAAGTAAATTAAGGTTTGGGAAAAAGTGGGGGGCAAATGCCCCCTCTTGCCCCCCCCCCCGTAATCCCGCCCATGCTGCCCGGTGTATTATCCGACAAAAAATAACACTATGAACAACAGGAGAGTTCGTCCTGATACTGCAAGCACATCCCGCGCACTAAAGTACTGCATATTTGCAGCCAAATGCAGTTCTAATTATTGTTGTTATATTCGTCTCAGCCTACTGTACTTTAGTCCGATGGCAAGCTATTCAAATATCTTACATCACTGCTCATTTACTAGCCGTGCGGCTGGGGTAGTTTTATTAACTTTTCTTAAAGGATGAGCAGGCTACATCATTTTCAAAAGGCCCAATATTGAGAAAAAAGAAGAAACAAGAGGCCTGTTTCTGGCTTTAACACCCCAAAGAAATTCAACAACTGAAATACAATGACTCAAACTTTTCTTTGTTTCCTATTTCAAAAGAAAATAATATTATAAATGTACATAAACAGAAAACACTTAAAGTGTGTAATGATGAAGAAAGTTCAATCAATGCCTTGTGAAGTTATTAATTATACACACTTGTAACCTAGTAATGCAAAGCCAACCCCTCATAAATATAGTTATCGATTTGTAGGCTACCAACTAATAACATAGTAACGTTTGACCACGTGACCTCATTAATATTCATTATGAGCACCAAAATCAATAGGGTTTATCTAATTATGATGAACCACCCACCCACCTATCAAGACTGTTATTGATCAATCATTCCCTAGTCTAATTATTGTGCATACCAACTTCGGTTACAAAAGTATATATCATCCCGCCTCCTCATAAATATGCATGATATCAATTGCAAGACACATCAGCATGTATAGTTGGTGTACCAATATTACCATACCAAGTGTAAAGAAACTCCAACTTACATGATGAATCATAGTCAGAATATTACTCATTGTGGATTAAATCTCCACTAGTTGGAATTTGCATTGCATCTCACACATGTCCAAGGATTTGAGAAGACTTTATCTTGGAAGAATAGTCTTGTGTATCCTGTAAAAACTGCCTTTTTGCAGATAATGTTATGTTATACATGGCCAATCACAAATTTGCAACGATTATTATAACATGTAGCCTATGAAAATTCAATGAGTTTACGATTACATACGTGGAGTAGATTACATTTTAACATCTCAAAGTCAAAGAGACCCAAAATTTAGTCTTCAATTTACCATATTATTCAAATATCGTGGGGAAATTTAAGCTGTAAGACAAAATAATATCCTCTCATTTGAACAAAAATTGGAGAAGAAACATTACATAGGTCTACCTGGAAAATCCAGACGAATCTTCAATACATCCTGCAGTTTCTCTTCCAGATAATTAGGCCCTAACTTATTGTGCACGGTCTACGTACCTGGGTATGTGTATATCCCAGGGAATACTTGTGATTGGCTGAAACCCTAAAGCTTTTATGAGATCAATCTTGATTGGTGCTATAACATTCTGTGACAACGTCGTAGTGCGTAGTGCTACCCTCTCAAAACCATTCAACCTTGCTATTGTAGTAAAACTCCCTCTACTTGACAAATGGGAATGCCACTAGAGCTGTGTGCTGTATAACTCCAGTGCATCATTCGAAAGCGTTACTTCTAGAATCAACAGTCAAGGAACCAGGACATCGAACGAATCGAAAGTTATGTCGACATCAAGTTGATTTTACAGTTCACTTAATCCCTACGCTGTAAATCTGCGTTGATTGGAGTATACTTCAGTATCAACTAAGCAATTCGGGTCAGGTTGATGAAAAAATTATGACCATTTTTGGAATTAAAACGTATGAGATAAGGTTATTTTGAAAAACTTCTACTTCTCTTTTTAATAAAATACTTTCCTCAATCAGCGTCCATATCCAGCCTAGTGGTAAGGGTGGCCGCATATAAAGCGGGAGGCCCGGGTTCGAATATATATATATATATATATATATATATATATATATATATATATATATATATATATATATATTATTATTATTGGTGGTATTATTATTATTATTATTATTATTATTATTATTATTATTATTATTATTATTATTATTATTATTATTATTATTATTATTATTATTATTATTATTATTATTATTATTATTATTATTATTATTATTATTATTATTATTATTATTATTCTTGTAACGACTTCCCCAATATTTCTAACTAATAGGGATGAGTAATAAGACGGGCAATGATTGTATGGCATTGGCATGTGATGTAATAACCGATGAATGCCTATATGATATGCACATTAACATGTTGAACGCGCGTATGGCAAGCCGTTTTAACATTTACCTCGCAATTCGACTTAAGTCGAATACATTTCACTTAAGTGGAATTCAATTTCACTTAAGCAGAATACTATTTAACTTAAGTGCAGTTCTATTTCACTGAAGTGGAATACCATTCCACTTAAGCTTAATTGTATGTTACTTAAGCTGAATTCATCAACGTGTCACTGCAATTTACTTAACCTAAATTCTATTTCACTTAAGTGGAATTCCATTCCACTTAAGTGGAATTGCATTCCACATAAGTGGAATTGTATTCCAGTTAAGTGGAAATGCATTTCACTTAAGTGGAATTGTATTCTACTTAAGTGGAATTGTATTCCATTTAAGTGGAATTGTATTCCACTTAAGTGGAATGTCCTGTCTATTTCACTTAAGTGGAATACAATTCCACTTAAGTGGAAATGCATTCCACTTAAGTGAAATGTGATTGGATAGTCTATTTCACTTAAGTGGAATGTGATTGGCTAGTACATTCAACGCCAAACTTTGCCCATGCCTTTGCGCGCCATTATAAATAACTTTCCGCGAAACGTGTACGTACGTACGTGGTGTCGATATGTGCACAATAAATATCGGCTGTCCATCGGGATCCAGCTAACACTTAACATTCGTGCAAGGTGTGTACGTACGAACGTACCTGACCTGGTACCTGACGAATACAATTACCAAAATAAAGCCATGGCAAATACATTACAAGTGGTTGGAGCTACAGCCGAAAAGGAATTGACAAGGGCAAGAGAACGTATTACTTTTTGTGGATTTTGGAGTTTGGATGGAATCTTTTATATCGTCAACAGTTTCACTATCTAAAAAGTTACGAATTCTGCCTATGTTACTTAAACAAGATGAAAGTCGCCTCCGTTGTGAATCATACTGATTGTTCCCCTGTGCAAGTGAGGAAACAACACTTCGAATTGTGTCTCTAACAGCAACAATTATTTGATCGCATTCCAGCAATGTTATATGTGAAAGATTAGCCATAGCCATGATGTACACGTGCAACGAGGATCGACTACATCATCATATGTGATGAGCAATTGAATGCGTTACGACGAGCATTGCCCTAAATTGTATTTATATATAAGCCACATATCAACAATTCCACTTAAGTGGAATTGTATTTTACTTAAGCAGAATAGAATTCCACTTAAGTGAAATTGACGCCCTAAAGGTTGTGATTCCACTTAAGTGAAATTTTATTCCACTTAAGTGGAAATGCATTCCACTTAAGTGGAATTGTTTTTAACTTAAGTGGAAATGCATTCCACTTAAGTGAAATACAATTCCACTTAAGTGGAATGCATTTCCACTTAAGTGAAATAGAAATGTCCATTTCCACTTAAGTGAAATTGAATTCCACTTAAGTGGAATGCATTTTACTTAAGTGGAAGAACATTTCACTTAAGTAGAATGTATTCCACTTAAGTGAAATGTATTCGACTTAAGTCGAATTGCGAGGTAAATGTTAAGACGGCTTGCCATACGCGCGGAGTCGTTACAGCCCCTCAAATAATAAAGGGCTCCTACGCCAGTGGCGCCGCCGCCGCGAAATATGATTTGGATAAATAATCTCACGCATTATTTTCTATTTATAGCCACAAAAAAATATGCCATCAAATATTGGGGGGAGGGATATTATATACTATCCCCACCTAAAATATTGGGGTGGCTTGTCCCCCCCCCCCTCCACCATGATCGCCGCCCATGGCCGTGACAATGGCGTAACGAGCAAAAATATGGCACCAAAACAGAACTAGTATTGTTCGAAACACAGGTGACAAACGCCTACAGTGGAACTACGACCATCCTTACCGGTTTCGAACCTCTCTAAATACAAATATAAATATATATATATATATATATATATATATATATATATATATATATATATATATATATATATATATATATCTATATATATATATCTATATATATATAGATATATATATAAACACACACACATATATATATATATATATATATATATATATACACACACACACACATATATATATATATATATATATATATATATATATATATATATATATATATATATATATTAATGAGGTGGAGAGAGTAGAGAATATCACATTGTGGGTAGAAAGCAATTAAGTTAATTTAATACCAGTAGCATATTTCTGTAACAGGTTTTTATAGGGGAGCTTTAAGTTATGAAAATGCCGATATAATATGTATATGTATGTATACATGGGTGTTTGGCTGTATTTATGCGTGTAGTTTTTTTATTGTATGTATAATTTATGCCCCCCCCCCCCTCATATGGAAAGGTGGCGATCATTTGATCCGTGCATAGTCGACCTCGGGCCTTAAGTGTGTGTTTTATACCTTCCAAAACGACCGTATCGCGATCTTTTGAAAAAAATCAATGTACCGATATCATTTACTGATATCGGCTAAAACAAATTACAGTAGTTTAAACATTTCTCTTTCATAATCTTTTAACGAATCATCATTAATCTGAACTTTACTGTATGTCGTTTTCCGATTAAAAAAGTTTAAATTTTTAGTCCAATCGGATTTATGTGCTTGCATATTCGTTTATTCTACAAGGACGCTAACTTCAAACTACTCGAATTCTCAGACCGTTTGATCAAACTGCATGGCTAAACTTGCGCAACTAACTTCAAATTCTCTTCTTTCATATTATATAAGGCTATTTCTGATTGGTTAATGTTCACTGTATGTCTTTTTTCGATCGAATGAAAGTTTCCGTTAGAAATTTTTCTTCGAAAACCTCATTATAACGCCTCGTTATTTATTCATGTATCAACAACATTCTCACTGATGCTTCGTCCGACAATCGTATTGTGATTTCTGAGGTGAATTTCGAGATTTGGGGGGTAATATGCAATGAAATAAGATGACGACATTGCAATGAACATAAATTAACAAGTTGAGAATCCTATTTCATAGTTTCCTTTGGTATAGGATGAATATAGTGATATAAATTGCCCACGTAAACGTTTGTAGCGAACGTACAGGCCTACCGTGCTTTATGTATTAATGCATATGGTTTCGTACAGTTAGGTTATCACTCGTATGTACGTAGGCTAAAGCTATCGCTAGGACTATCACTGGTTGTTTGTTTGGAAGATACCACTGTAAGTGGGTAACTCCATGTACCCCAGTTAATTAAGTCAAATACATGAGTTTGCCTAATAAAAGCTATTTTCTCAAGTTCGATTAAAAGGTGTGCAGACAAATAAATTTATAAACACAACGTCATGTCTCAGTGTTCGTTTACATTCACTGCTATAATTATTTTAGCATCAATTCATTTAGAAACAAATACAATCCCCATGCCGGTAATGAAACAGTCCGCCTGTCAATATGCATATTCATACCGGTGACTCATAACATCGGCGGATTTTAGTCTGTGTGGCTTTGAAGAGCAAATGCTCTTTTATAGCCTAAACTTTTCCATATGACCCGTGACTGTGGATTGACACCCCTGGCTGTCAGTAATCTTTGTAGTAACCCGGGGTGGGCGCACTTCTCTGTCACAAGCCCGGAAGTCTACGTAGTCCATAGAGCAGAATGACGTTAGCTTTTACTCTCTAAGTACCTGGGAAGAGGATTGAGGGCAGTCGGTTCCAACCACTGAAATAAATTAGTTCATTGGTTCCAACCTTCTGGTAATACACACGACTTTCTGTGTTGTTTACAGACGTCAAGAGGACTGCTTGTACTTTTTCAACACCTTGTGGATGTTGCAACCCTTACCATGGCATCGACCTGGCGTTGTAAAAGTTTGGTCTTTCTTCGAACAACCTCGCTTTTCAAACAAACTCTCCGTCCCGTGTCAGGTAGTTGGTAAGTAGGTCTATGTACAGGCCGGGCTTAGCTGGGGAATTATCCGTAGTCCTATAGTATTGTTACTGTAGTATTGTTACTGTACTTGTGTCCATTCCATACGGGGTGCTATCATGTCAAAATGGTTCTAGGCATACATGTACTGTACGTGCCAGCACACTGAAATGATACACTAAATGTGGCTTCGTTAGGCGTCAAGGAGATACATCTAATATACATGTGTTTTAATTAATTCAAATTCACTTTCCTGTATGTACACAAAAGTCAACACAGGTGTTGGTAACAACACTTCAGTTAAAACATTTAATGTACAATAACGTTAGCAACAAACGAAACAACCCTGTTCATCAAATAAGGATATAGTTACCACAAGTAAAGACAAAACGTCTCTATGCTGCAATATATTTACAGGATAGGGTTTCAGGTTATTTGGAAGCTCAGGCAGAGATTAGCTGAGTGAATACTTTGAAGAGAGAATGCCAAATATAGTAGCAATTTAGTTGTTTAGTAATACTTAGCCATACAAATAAATTTTGCCAATATGTATGTGTAATTTGGTGGATGGATATATAATTCATGAGACAAAGCACAATTGGAAGGAGAGTATGTACGTACTGCCATACAGTAGGCCTTTACTGTATGCCTGCCAAGGCAATATGTATGAATATCTTCTACTTTCAAAATATTACAGTCCATGCAAATCATGAGTAATTGAATTTGCAAGATTGGAAGTGGTTTAAGAGTAGAAATGTTGGCTGAACCATGTTAGTTGTGTGCTCCCAAGCAGTAGCGTAGACACCATTCTATGGTTAGGGGCCCGGGGCAAGATTTTTCTTAAGGGGGGCAATCTCGTGATGGTTGATGGTAGGAATTACCAAGAAATATAAGTATTGATGGGCACCTCATCTGCACAAAGTGGCATCATTGGTCGCTCAAAATGCACATGGAATGCTAGCGCTAGTTAGTAATGGTTACACAACCGGCCGAATTATTGGCGCTATTTTGTAGGACGATATTGATCAACGGTCTCCGTATGTGGTTATGATGAAGGCCCAAAATGTGTCATATCTCGGTCTGATTACCAAGTTCTGACCTTATATGAAGTATGAATATGAGCCCTGAGGTATGAATACTTGTGATTAGAACTCGGAAAAAATGTAAAAAAGAAGTATTTTGAATACATCACTGGATTTCATTTGGGGGGGGGGGCAAGAATGTAGCACAAAGCAAAATTGAGGGGTATTGCCCCCTGGCCCCCCTTTGGCTATGCCATTGCTCCCAAGCCACTTGTTTTGTCATATGAGTAACATTAATATACACACATGTAGAGTAGTTGATTTCCTTGGAGAAATGTGAGTTTTGTCGTTTCTGTCCTTGCTTCTAAAATCTACTAAAATGGCTGCACTGTCGATGTAACAATGGCCGATCCAACACACTCCAGTGGCAAAATCTAGCTAGACCTCATTCCCATTTATGCCAGCCAAGTTCAGTAAATGAAAACTTAATAAATCTGTATACAGTATCAGTAGGAAGGATGTCCTGAATGTCTTAGAAAAGGCCAATAAACTTGAGTAAGTAGTTACTGTAAATCATTGACATGCTGTTTCCAATACAAAATCTTTTCAATTTAGGACTGTGAAGAGTTTATTGGAATGTCTGTACCCTGCAAACAAAGTTTGATGACAGGGGGGATGCCTAGGATTTAGCCATATTGGATTTGGTCAAATAACAGATCTTATCAAATGTCTATATCATGGGAAGGAAAACAATTCCATGTTGTGGAATTGTGTTTAGTCAAGGGACCTATTATGATTCACTTCCAGATATTTTATTTTACCTTAGCAATGGAAAGTCAACCAGTCTTGAAGTGGGCAAGCATTGTGTCCCAAACAATGATATAAATGAGCATTCCAAATCATCACTATCAAAGTAACATCTATGTGTGAACTTACTCAAATCACTTACTACTATTTGTTTGTGTCAACCAAACAACTGAAAGAAATATCCCCAAATGATTCTTTCTAGAACTTTCTTATTGTACTTGTTAATATAAACATATAACAAAGTATATTATATCAACTCATACATTTGAATTCCAGAAGCAATCCACTTTTCCTTGTAAACTGTGTCATAATAGGTCCAGGTTGGAGTGCTTTTCTTTGTGTGAAGATATTGCCACAGAAGTTGCCCACAGTTGTCAAAATACAAAAATGTAGTTCAAGTGCATGTTGGTAACATATAAAAAGGTATATATATTACAAGCTATATGTAGAAATTAGAGTACTTTATTTAACAATGAGTAAACTTTGCCTGTTCAAAGTCATAAGTGCATCATAATTGGATCCATCATGCTACAGGAATTACTTTAAAACTATAGCCACACAACTAGGATTACTATATTTTATATGAAGATGGGAAGACAATATTTAGTGACTTCATATGATCTAAATATGTGACACCAACTGTTGATTGTTAAAAACCTTGATCATATTATGTCAAAACCATACAAGATATCAAGGGCGGGGAGGGGGAGGGGGGGGGCTAAGCGGCACATAATAATTTATTGCTAAGGTAGACAGGCTTTTTAATAACCTACATAATTTACATTGCCAGGCTAGGCTTTATAAAAAATTACAGTTATTTAAAGTTGTGTAATTTTCCTATAATTTAGAATTTAATTCAGCTATATTTGATTAATTTACACAATTAATTTATTTACGTTTCAAAGATCTTTTCTTACCCAACGGCATTGCTGGCAAAACCCTTGCTTAAATAACCCAATCCTCTTTCATGAGTGATCTTTAACATCAGATGCCTTACACAAACAAATCTCTAATGCTCCTTCATCAACAGACATTTGTCACCAAATTTACCTGGATGAAATTGAAACCCTTGAAGGAGAAATTGTAATAAATGATTGTTTGGACTTTCCTTTGACCTCAAATAACATAATTTTTGTGTGAACTCAATGCAATCACAGACATGAGTACACAAACTTGGACAAATTTTATCAACTGTTCTTGGAGCAATAACATATATTCCAACTGAATTCAAAAGATGGATCTTAGATGCATTGTTATGGAACAAGCACTATAAGAATAAAAACTCTTGAAGATGTATTTTATTTCTTATTTTCTATTTTTGCTCTGATGTTTCCGGTCAAATTTATCAAGTTTATTTTATTTATTTTTGTTTCTGAATCAGTTCCTTAGAACTTTGAGGATATTGGGACCCTGTTAAAGGATATCGTGCAATTTTTAAGTGCTCTTAAATCGAAAATTCAGGTCCATAATTAGTTTTCTTTACCCATGAAATAACTGTTTAATACAGTTTTGATATTCTGTTTTTGGTATGGTTAATTTGTTCTTCTGTTTTGTGCACTCAGTATACTATGGAAGGAAAAGCTGACACAGAGCTATGTTCATCAGCCGTCCACAATGCAGTTTTTAGGGAAAACACTCATACATACACCGATAGGGTTAACTGGCTCAAAATACAAAATTGACGATACCACACGACTCAGTGATTTACTAGTTATAGGTCCTAAACTCTGGAATTCTCTTCCCCATCACTTAAGAAATATCACACATATTGACATTTTTAAGAAGCACTTGAAAACTTATCTTTTTAGGCTCGAGTATGGGCATTAATCTTATTCACATTTCTTTGTTTTATCCACTTTACTGTGCCCATTTTTTTGTATATTTATATTTTTTATTTTCTTTATTGTGGTTTATTACCCTGTCTTATATCAGGTTTTACTTTTACTGCTATTGTTATTACTTTTAGGTTTTCTTAGTTTGGTATTTTTATATACCAGGATTTGGTTCTTTTGTACAGTGCTCTTGAGCATGTTTTATTTCATGATAACAGCACTTTAATATACGGTATTTATTTATTATTTATTATAATATGGATTTCGTATGTTAAATCCTAAGCCTAATGACACGGTAAAAATTGACCTGAATGTTAATGTTTGGAGAGAATATGAGAATTCACTGGTTGAACGTATCACATGTTATTGAAATCTGGGATCAAGTTTCTTAATATCGTGTTGTAAATGTTTTATATATGATTATGCACAACAATTAGCGAACGTTTAAAATCTCCAAGGTAAATTTTGACGTCCGCTTGAACATGGCTTCGAGTTCTCAACTCAATATGATCTTAGAAGTTAGGCTAGTTTATTGATTTGTGTACAGTTAACAATTCTAGGATAATTATATGGTGAGTTTGCAAAACGAATTTAATGGGTGAACATTGGATAACTTCATCCGTTCCATCGAGATCTATTCTGATATTTATTACAATATGTTCAAATATTAAATTACAGCTGTATACTTCAGCTTAACAAGACTGTGCCAATACACAACATATCAAAAATGGCACAAATAAAATTGAATGCAAATTTATGATTCGTCCGAAATTAAGCAATATACAGAATGATAACAAAATTAATTAAAGGTCATAATTATTTCACCAACAAGTTAAAATTGTTTGACAGATAGGGAATGGTCGTATTTTCTTAGTTTTAAACCCCTATCCTTACCTTCAAGAATATAGAACTCCTGGCTCGGAGTGATTTCATAATCCCATGTTGCACCTTACGCAATGTCTGTGGCTCGTTTCAAGTTATATACTGAATATATATTGGTTAATACTGAGAAAAGTACTATAGAAACCATTAGCGTGGTAAAATAGCGAAAATTCGACAGCAATTGTTAGAGCCTATATAGCTCGAGTAGCCAACTTACTTTTATTTTTTTTTTCTAAGCCACGCAGACCGTCATAAATGTAACATTAACCGTACTTTAAAATACCATGTATTAAGCAGTTCCACTGTACGGAAGGCTTGCATACCAAGTAACAAAATGATAAATTTGCATAATTATGCAAATCACGTCTTGTGAAGCTCGGATTTGCGTAGCTACAATGATTGTGCAAATATTGATGCATTGTGCATGCACGGGTGTTGTTGCAGCTGGGTTGGATTTGGGCAGCCATAGAGACACTGGCGGCTGTGAAACATATGCGCTTGATCAGATCAGGCTTCCCATAACGTAGCTACTCAGAAAACACGCCAAGTTGTACATTGGCGACTTTATTCTTAAAGAGTATATAAGTAAACATTATTTACACAAAACGTACCCAGAATATCATTTTTGTTTTCGTTTACTAAAGGGACAACAACGTTATAACTGGTGAACGTGTTTCGCTTATTAACAGTACCTGATTTAGAACAGGATACCCCTCCCCCCTCCTTGTTAGTCCCAGTCGCCCACATATTTCGACATTAAAAATCGCCGTCTTACAAAGATACGCTATGAGCACACCGTAACATAATAATAGCCTGCTGACACTACATTTATTCCCATAGCAAATACCCCCACCCCACCCACCGCAATTTTAATCGTTCAGCGAGAGTCCGGAATAGATATAAAATGTTCTTTTCAGTTCAGATATTATTTATCAATCTTCGCAGTCACCTGATAAAAAGACCCCAAGGAACGGATGATACAGATATTTACAACTTTGGTCTTCAGTCTCCGTTGTTGGTGTCCGTGTGGTAGTTTGAATTGGTTCTGGGGTTGGTATCACCTTTCTAAAGGTCGCTTTGGCAGTATTTGACATGTCTCCCTCGTTATCCGATTCATCGACAGCATATAGACCTAACACCACCGAATACGTTTCTAAGTGTTGCGGGACAGTTGCTACCTGAATTATCATAATTTCTTCGTCTCCGTAAGGTGCAGGAGAATTAAGATTTCCATGTAAAACATCGGTTTGGTAAATTTCATTGGTGGTCGATGCTTTATTACGTAGTTCCTGTGAAGAGTCTGCCCATCTGATTACGTAATGATGAGCTGGGGAGGAAATTGTACCAACATGTCTACTAGTACGTGTATGTTTATGGTGATCGTTCTGTTGTGTTAAAGGCCTATGTTGTGTTTGCAGGCCTACAAGAAAAACGCCATTTTGAAAATTTGTCGCCACTGTAAATAGAGCAGTTTAATGTCACTGATTGTTGGTAAACAACCACTTTGACTATTTGCCTCCTTGGTTTATACAGATCTTGGTGACTGGTAGTTTATAATAGATGAAACGAATAGGGTCGGAGTTATGTGGGTCGGTTGGGGTGGGAAAAGGTAGTTGAAACTGAATATGTTCTCACAATAAAGTTTGGAACTTGCTATATTTCTTCTATCTTCATAAGATTTCTGCATTAATATTTTCTTTCTTACCATTTGTGGGGTGTGTTTCATTACGACTCTTAATATTATCACAGGCCACACCTCCGTCTACTTATTTTCTCTCCATCATCATAACCACCATGTACGTTTTCTCTATGCAGTCATATTTATTTTGATATATAACATTTAGTAAATGCTTATAGATGCTTGCAATATGAAATAATGATAATAGTATGTCCAATGGTTCTGAAAAAGAGAATGAAAACTGTCAGGTCTACTATTACCGTCTCTTTTTAATGGTCATTAAGACACTGGAAATCAGATTTCCTCCCATCCACGTTCTGCCCAGCCACCCCCCCCCCCCACACGCACACACACACCCGAATCTTATTTTCCAATACACGAACAGCGCAAATGGTACTCCAAGAGCAGCACTCACCATTTCCAAAATCAAAATCGTCCCCTGAAGCAGTGAAAGTGATCGCCACGGTACCCATACTGAATGAGGTATTCAAAACGGCGAGATCTGTGATCTTGTTGGGTGCAAATGTGTCAATGGAAGGGTTCCATTCTGGTGGTAATTCAGAGACACTACTAGCTCCACCTGACACCCCTCTGGTAAAGTTCGGTGCGGGAACCCCGGCAATCTCTGGTATTGGAGCACCTGGTAACTCTATGGATATATTTCCTTCAGATAAAAAGATAAGATAAATTGGCGGTAAAAACATTACAACTACACTGGATTGTTTGTACGTTTTGTCGATAGACTCGCTCATGGTATTACTAACCTTCGAGACAAGAATATCTCTCCCGCCCCCACCCCCTCGCCGCAACCTCACCATTGTTATGACACTTCACACATCCACTGCGCAAGCGTAATCAAAAGGAGGAGAGGATGAACAGGACATAATCCCTCTTTCGCTATACTCACTAATCAGACGCAACAGATCTAATTCGTGTTTTCTGGTCAATGATCCCACATGACAATTTAAGATCTTTTAGTAGTTCTTCATAAAATAATACCAAACGGTCCTTCTGTATGTATTTGTCATAAGGTCAATCTCCCAACTTATATGAGAATAAAATATGTTAAATATACATACCTAAATATTCGGTTATGTTTCCGGATAAGAGAAGCTCTGGTTCCAAATAAATCCCAGTTCCTGAATGCAGTGACGATCTGTATGGCAATATCTTGGCTCCTCCATTGTTTTCAATACGTATTTTAATCCCATATAACCCGACACCGAGAACCTGACTGAAACTTTTTGAGTATATACCGTCGTTCTTTGTTAAATCGGCACCTATACATTGAAAACAAAATAACAACACATCGGTGGAGCTTGTTACTCTGGCCCGTTTCCCTCCCCTACAAAACAGAACAAACAAACAAACAACCAAAATGCAAAGTGCATTGAGGTTTCGATGACTTCAATGCACTAGACCTCTGCTTGTTAGTATAACCAGAACTAGCTGTTACAATAACACTATGGCATGCTAACACAGGTCAGTCTACTGTACGTGTTTATACACACCTCCATCAAAAGCAATAGGGTTCTTGTACTCAATGTTATGAATCCACACACCAAGAATTACAAAACCAAACCAAATCTCTAATAACTTCGCACATTAAGGTTGTAGAGGAGTCCACTTATGGACAAGTTAGATTGGCATACGCCCACGAAACTTCAAAGAATCAACTTGAAAGAAGCTAATATAGATCACTGGAGGTCAACCTGCGGTCAAAGGTCACCCAAATGCAGTTCGACTATTGTATTACAATAGCGTAACTCCCAACCCTGTCAGTGGTAGTTTCACAAGTAATTAAAAAAAAAACTTTTGTATGCGAAGTCCTATAATCCAAGTTCAAACGGTGAATTAAACTATGGATATTCATCACGTTTTCTACCAATTCTTAACTAAATTGACCAATGAGAACCTTACGCCAAATTGCAAACTAAAAAGAAATCAGGGATATTTCTTCTTTTTCCCTTTGTTCTCAATCGACATGACGTCACGATACTGTACTCGGCACACGTTGGGGAATGTGCATTCAAGAAGTGTTGTTGTTGTCTTCGTTTGATTGTGATATCTTGAGTTATTGTTAGATTTAACTCAAAATGCTTCTCAGTAACTTTCAGAAGACTTTATTTATTCAATAAATTGTAATTTCGGTTGAAAATAATACTTCCAAAGTGACATTTTCTGTATCCTTTTGAACCTGTTTCTGACCACGCGATGAAACGACTAAGTTGGAACGTACCAAACCACAGTTTGTGGGGTATGTAGTTGTTCTAAAGAATATTGTTCTGTACTGTTTAGCACGCAATATAGCCTGACAGTGTAAGGTCTATACGAACTGCGTATAAGACAGTATTACTGATACTGTAGTCTATAGACTAATTCAAGTACAAGTCGTAGTGGGGGTTCGGTCTAGTATTACATTGGTATTAACCCCCTAATGTATAATGGAACACTCCCTGACGCTCTCCGCCGTCGCGTAATTGTCCACAGAGAAGAGGGGGAAAGTAGGTCAGCAGAAAAACCGCAAAGCTGTGCTTGCTGCACAGGCAATTCTTAGTTTTCGCTGTGAGCGTTTTGGTCTAAAACTTTCCGTTATGAAACATTTTGACCCATAAATGACCTCTGGTGACCTTGGATCACATCACGGTTATTTTGGAAAATATGTCCCTACTTCATTCACAACTTGTCCTAATATACCAGCCATGCCAGACTTCGTGACAAGAAGTTGTTGCAAAAAATTAGCATAAGTTGGGAGTTTTTGGCACATAATCAACCTTGAATAACCTTGAATGACCTAATGAATTTTATCAAAAATGTTTCCCTTGCTGATGTGCACTCTGTCTTAAAATCCCAACCTTTTTAGACATTTGGTTCTCAAGTTATTGCAAAAATACTAGTTTTTGACCCCTAATTGACCTTGGATCATATTACCGTTATGTTTTGAAACGATCCCTTACTTCATTCACAACTAGGCCAATAACTTAAACTTAAAACTTAAACATAAATGACCTTAGGTGACCCTGGAGCCCAATACATAAACATACCAGCCCCGTTGTTACACGCACCAGCGATACACGATATTCATGCCAACCCTTTTGTCATATTAACTACACGGCGGTGTGCACACGAGCCTGATTGGCCCACATATCAATACGGCATACACGTATCATTTCAGTTGCCACATCAACCATACGGAAGTGCATACGTGCGCTGTTGTCATGTAGAGGACTTCACTTTTCTTAAATCGGAAGTGCGCCCTCATTTTTATAAGATTAATTACGATCGATAATCACTCCATCAATGTCATGACTAATTCTAGGTCAAGAGACATTGGTTTCGATAGAACAATGGATGGTTTTATTCCGACGAGCGATAAGCGAAATCTTTCACACAACGAAAGATTATATAAAGCTTTTTACGACTAACAACTACGACTTGGATTACAATATTCAACGGATCGACAACGCTCACATATACTTACGACGAATTTATGATTGAACGGAAAACTTTTATTGTTTTTCCCTACTTTTATTCCATATCAAATCGGATATGTGTTGCCCCCGCTTCCGGGCGAATTGTTTTTATGGATTAGGATTTTGATAGCGGAATTTGTGTTTGGATTTTTAATTCGAGCCTGTCTGTAGGATTCGTACGAGACGGTGAGTGACGTACTTTTATATTTCATGTAATTTACCGCCTAATAACCCTAGCGTCCAAAGTCATACCATCCACATCGGGTGTGTATTTACGAGCCCTGTTGTCATAAAAACCAAACGGGCTATACATACCAGCTCCGTTTTCGAGAAGTATTAGTCGGACCGGATCGGCATTTGGTCTTTCTACCGTGGCAATAACCTTTACACCTATTACCGGATCAAACCGCTTTTTTACTTCAGCGTAGATAACCAACGGTTTATTGTCAACGACTCCGATTAGTGAACCGCATACAAACGACGATACTGTAATCGGATCAACTCCTTCTTCAGATGGATATGAGGCAACAGAAACAATGACGTCATGTTTTACAGTGGTATCTTGGTTATATATGTAATACGTCCATTCACCTGGCTGTGTAAGGAATGTATGAAAACAATAGATTGTACAAATCTAACAATGGCAGGTTATTGCTTTCAGAACAATCACACTTGTAACTTATATTACAAAGTTTATCGATACAATAAAAACACAACATGTAAGAATAATGACAGATTATTGCATCAAACCAATATTTCCAAGTTGTAAGTACAGTGGTAGGTTATTGTATCAAAACAATATATGTAATTGGTCACAACATTATATATACGAAGTATAGGTTAGATGTCACTTGTAAGAACAGTTCAATTGACAATGACAGCTTATTGTATTAACACAAAAGATGTAAGGGTCTTAATGTTACATGGAGGCAGTATAGGCTAGAAGTCACTTGTAAGCATAGTTCTAAGGACAATGACAGTTAATTGTATTAAAACCAAACATGTGATAGGTGTCATTGTTACATGGACGCAGTATAGGCTAGATGTGACTTTCAAGAACAGTTCTAATGGCAATAGCAGCTTATTGTATTAACACAATAGCTGTCTTTATATTACATGGACGCAGTACATATGCTAGATCTCACTTGTAAGAACTGTCCTAAGGACAATTACAGCATATTGTATTGAAACAATAGATGTAGTAGGTCTCAACATTATATTAGCGCAATATAGGATAAATTACACTTGTAAGAACAGTTCTAAGGACAATGACAGCTTATTGTATTGAAACAATAAATGTGATAGGTCACAACAATAAAATTATATGGACGCGGTATAGGCTAGATCTAATTTGTAAGAACAGTTTTAAGGATAAATGGCAGCTTATTGTATTAAAACAATATAAACGATATGCATAAAGTATGAAGGCTGCTGCATCAAAACAATTGATATCAGATGTAAGAATAATGATAGTTGGTACCGTCAAAACTGTGTATATCACATGCATGATTCAACATTAGCTATTATGTAAGAGTGCAACGATGATATTAGTTTAAATCAAAAACAAAAAACAAATATATAAACATAAATAAACTAATATGAATCGATGTTATTAGGACATAAAGGTCAATATTTTTTTCACTTTCATAAATTCCGGGACATTATTTAGACTGTTACTCGCAAGTATTTGTAAATATCCTTCATTTTGTAAAACATACTGTAACGCTAAATCGGTCTTATATTCCGGTGATCTCAATTATTCCCTTCCAAGGACTAAATCAGTCACGGTACAGACAATACTTTGACATAAAGCCCTCAATAATAAAAAGATAAACATGCACGTACACCCCAATGGTTGCAAGCAATTAAAATCATGGTCTCAATATCGAAGTAAAGTCCTATAACACGAAACGTATAAACATGTATAGAAGACCAATACAAGACGGATACACATACGGCCACAATGGTGGGTGTCTGGGCTACTACCAGACCAAACGATCCAGAACTGGAGCGAACACTGACTCGCAAGTTCCGGGATTTGATTCAGTTGTGCTGATGAGCAGACGATATGGACCAGTAATACTTACGTGACTGTCAACATGAAAAGCACATGGTTAAAAACAAAGACATGTAGCCAAGAAAAATAGAGGGCGATAGATATGATGACCAACGGTATCACAATACATTCCTTGATCACTAATCTTCAGCGGCCTTACCTCGGCGATGCCGGGTATTCGTATTTTGACTTTCTTAAACGCTAAATCATTCTCGTAAGATGCCTGAAACCGGTCAAAGGTTCGTTCCCCAGGTGACATTATTGTAATAAATACTGCAGCTGCAACAACAAAAACCAGAAGAAAATTACGACCGTAAGTCAATGTTGATCAATGAAAGCAATCTACCGCTAATTACAATATTTGACATTCGAACATTTCCTCAAAACAACAGTTCCATCGAATGATCCAAACCTATGCTCGCAATTATCCAAAGGAAATGTTCTTGATTGCGAAGGATAAATGCGAATCAAACGTATTAGGTTTCTTCTTGGAAGTGGATTTACCTTCCGTTTACCTATTATAATAAGATCACAGCGCCGTTTTAATTACGACTTGAGCCTTCAACTGTCAATTTCTGAAGGTTTTCCTCCCCAACTGTTTCAAATTAACTGTTCGTGTCTAGAATGCTAATGAAGTTTCTGGAAAAGTTTTTGGAATCATCATTCAAATTAAACTTTTGGATGGAAAGATATATATATATAGCTATAAGGATGTTTGAATCGTCACTGACCTTATTGACCTCAGCTGACATATTTGACCTCATTTCGTACTTAAATCCGGAAATAAAACATTTACAACTGACATATCGATAGGATCGTTGTGATAAAAAACAACGTCGGATAGACACACAGACAACCAGTCACACAAACACACAAACCACACGAACATATATAGTGATCGATAAATGTATTTATTATCCCAAAGCTATAAAAGCGCCATTCGCCATTAACACTGATCACCAAAGTCGTTCCTTGTATGTAAACAATGATAATATTTGAACTATTTTTTTTTTCAAATATTCAATTAATCTTCTATTTTTTTTACCTTCTCCAGATGGATTTGTGTGAAAGTAGGTGAAGTCAAATGTTGTTAATCTCCCAATGGTTTCATCGATGTAAACACTTCCCTCAAAAAAAAGATCACCCTTGTCAAAGACTACAACAGATGATTCAATCTTCAAAAGAACAAACAAAAGATGAGATGCTCCTACTGTCTTGTAGCGTGTGGTGTAGCTAAGAGAGGTGGGAGGGGGATTAAGGGGGGTGTGGTGGAGAATGGACTGAAGGGACGAAAGACACTTCCTGTAACTTGTATCTCTAAAAACAAAAGAGTGGGAGTGAAAAAAATCACTACAAAGGAGCTGAAATTCACTCCATTAGACAACATTAATCTTCGTATTGCAAAGCAAAAGTACTAAATATTCACTCTTTACAAAGGAGTGAACAAATGAGCCAATCAAATGCTAAGAATGCTCACTCTTTCATTGGCTAGTTGTTTGGAGGTAAGGCCTATGCCTAATGTTAGGCCTGTGAGTAATGGGTCAGAAGTAAATGGTCCAGGAATTGTTTTTTTTTTCTTCATGAACGTTTTTCTTTATGATTTTTTGCTATTTCACGTATCAAGATGTAACATCACAAACTGAAACAGAGACAGCAAAATTACCAGGTTTTGTGAATACATATTTATTCACAGGTGGGAAATTCGGAATAAGGAAAAATTTCCTGAAAACAAGAGCCCAAGGGCACTGTGGTTCCTTGCGTATGGGTATATGACAATACACATAATATTATCAAGCAAGATTGGGTTCAAATAGTCAAGTAATTGTGGTCCTATAGCTACCTGTACCCATAAAGTAACCAACACTATAGCCAACACTTCTGTGATCACAAATTGTGATCGGATTATGATCAAAATGCACTTTTGAGATCTGAACATGGCGTCGAAATGTAAGAGATATAAGGCCACCTACAAGCAGGTCAACAGATATGATAACATTTGTGACCACAGATGACATGACCGTGAAATTTGAAAATGTTCCACCACCCATTCACAACTTGTCCCAAAATATCACCTGTGGCATTGGGATTTAATTGCATTAAATGTCTAAAAATTAACTTTGAACTTGTATACATAACTACACACAAAGGTCACCCGGAGGTCAACCAATTGACCTTTTTGATCGGTGAGAAAATAGAGCATCAAAACTGTAAAAGTTCAAACATTTTTTCTTTGCCCATTCCCCCCCCCCCCAAAAAAAATACTAGTTTTTTAACATTAAATAATTTGAAACATTAATAACTTTGCACACGAAGGTCCCACGGGGGTCAACCCATTGACATTAATGATCAGAAGGTACCTTGACATCTGAAAATAGCATCGAAATTGTAACTAGAGCACCAATGGTGCAGAAGCTCATACCTTTTCGAGCTTAAAAATGTATGGCCCACAAAACCAATTTTGGGCCCATGAGGGATACCCCCCCCCTCCGTTAGCAGAACCCTGGCCACACCACTGGCTATAATTCCTATTTTCCCCTTTAAATCCTATTTTACCCACTCTCTCAGACAATACCACTGACCTACCCTATTAAACTTTCTCCCCTCTACCTTAGCAGAAATAACTTCACAAGCACTCACTACAAGACATAACTTCACAAGCTGCCTACATACCTCAGGCTCAAAGACTTCTAAGGATCGGCAAGTGCTGATTGGCTATAGGGCTCTCATGCTTACAGTTCAACAGTTAATAACAACTCCCAGTCCTGCTTTAATTCCACTAACAGCCTCTGCAGAGCTTAACCACAAATGTAAACAAACACTGCAGAGACTGGGAGACAAATTAAAGGAGCTTTGGCAAAAAGTGAAGGCTCAGATTTTTTTTAAGCAATGGGGATTAATTGTAATTAATTAACTTTTGACCAAAAATTTTTAGGCATCACCTTATTCATACACAATCCAACAATCATCAGTTCAACTTTGAATATGATCCATCAAAATCTTGAGGAGATTGAGATATTTGAAAATATTACAAAGAATGACCCCCGATGACCCCCTAAATGACATTTGACCTCAATTTTCCGAACACCCCTCGTAACTCTCATCCCGAGGAACATTGTGACCAAGTTTCATTATAATTGGCCGTACACTGTACGAACAGGAGCAATTTGAAAATATAGGGCCGCGGCCCGGGCCACAAAAGACCCTTAGTTGATCTTTGATCTCAAATTCATGAACACCCTGAAGGTAAACTACCATAGTACTATCGTGACAAACCCTCAACATTGTACCATGGAATCTGTAGGAGAAGAAGCATTTTGCGTATTTCCACAAAATGGCCCATTACGGCCCACAGGTGACCTTTGACCCCAAATTTTGGACCATCTCTGATGGCCCTATACCCAATGGTCCTTGTGTCCAAGTTTCATGAAATTCCATCAAACACTGTGCGAGTGGCAGCGGTTTCACCAATTGTTGACGGATAGAGTGATAGAGTGATAGACGCTGCACTGTAACAATAGCTCACACCAGCATGCTGGTATGAGCTAAAAATCCCCAAAACAAGTAAAAGTCACCAGAGGTCAAATTGAGGTCAAAGGTCACCCAGATGCGGGTTGGCAATTAGATTACATTGAAGCAATTTCCAACCCTAACGGTCAATTCGTTCTCAAGTTATTGCAAAAATACTAGTTTTTTATCATTAATTGACCTTTGGTGACCTCGGATCACATGACCGTT
Source organism: Apostichopus japonicus (assembly GCF_037975245.1). Taxonomy (NCBI): domain Eukaryota; kingdom Metazoa; phylum Echinodermata; class Holothuroidea; order Aspidochirotida; family Stichopodidae; genus Apostichopus; species Apostichopus japonicus. Next base: position 2,049,540 of record NC_092574.1, on the reverse strand, counting down.
AGTTTGAAAATGTTCCCCTAACCAGTTCACAACTTGTCCTAAAAAAATCAACCTTGTCGCACATTGGCACTGGGAGTTATTGCAGTTTTAGTATTTTCGAATTTTGGACCATAACTGACCTTTGGTGACCTTTGTGGGCACAAAAAACAATAGGGCACACCTTCTCCATATGGCGGATCTATAGTCCAAGTTTGGGCTCAATCCAACATTCCCTTATTGAGATAGAGCGTACCCAAGCAAGTGTCACAGACGCACACACACACGCACGCACGCCAACCTGACTGCGTAGGTTCCTTTTGCTAAAGCAAGGAACCAAAAAATACAAAATAATAATAGAAACAGTCAACTTCCGACGACAAACAATTGCAATATTCAATCATAACTCTCATGAATAGCAATAGCAGATATGATATGTATGTCACTTTAAACCAAGTTCAATATATAAATTTAACTTCAATATATGGGAGAACAATACTATACGGCATTAACAATACAGACAGCAATGGATAATACTGTAGAACACCAGTCAGAGCCTTAAAAGAATACCAATAATAAACAACCTTGCCTTTTATCAGTTACTACAACAAAGTTCAAACACTTTTACTATTTTATTCTCAAGGAAATGCAAATATGGACAGAAAATACAATTACACGTTGAACTTTGTTGGAAAATCCGAATGATTGATTACAATTCTGGCATGTTGATGGTCCTACGCAGCAGAGAAAGAAACTTACGCCAAAGATTGCATGACCTTCTAACACCTTAAAAGAGAATATCCTGAGAGAGTTACAAATGCCTACTACACAGTGTATGGACATAGCAAATGAAACACCCTCCTAAGCAAACACAAGATTCATCTAATTTAAGATGGGTACTATCTGTGACGTTGAGTAACTACTTCATTCACAGTACAGACAGCAATGGATAATAATGAAGAAACCAGTCAGGGTCTTAAAGGAATATCAATAATTAACGTTTCCTTTCACCAGTTAATAATACAACAAAGATGTAACCCCTTTCACTATTTAATTCACAAGGTAATACAAAATTAATATGGACAGAAAATAGAATTAATCTATCAACTGTGTTGGAAAATCTGAATGATTGCTTACAACAGGTATGTTAATGGTCCTATGCCGCAGAGAGAGAAACTTGTGCCAAAAGATTGATTGAACTTCTAACCCCTTAAAGGGAATATCATAAGAACGTTACAAATGCCTTCACACAGTGTATGGTCCTGTGCAATACAAAGGTAAGGACCATTTGTTGTGTTTGGTGTTAAGGTTATTACCCTTCCTGCTTCAACTGTTGGATAATGTTTCATAGACAAAACTGATAGTGAGGTCAACTAAAGTGCACCACAGAATTAAAAACCGCAAAAATTTGTCCATTTTATCCATAACCAAACTGGGTAATAATGTTTGGAAATAACTTTGTCGTTTCAGGTAGGCTGTGCGCACCAACGTTGGCCACTTTGTTAAGGAGAAGCCCCTGAAGTGTACCCAACCTTTTCTATTGCTCTTATGTCCAGACAGGAGGCCAACCCAATTCTTTTTCATTTTTTGATTCAACAAGCTCACCAGTTTGGGACTCCATCACAGTTATATTTGGCAGGATTTTTAAGTTTAATTTGTTTTAATCTTCATTTTGCCCTTCCGTTTACAAAATTTTACAATATTTGTGAAGGGCTAATATTTGAGGTGCATGGTAAGATACGGTAGGTCCAAAAGTTAGGTCTCCGAATGTTTCGCTGGCAAATGTGTGAGCATTCATCGATTTCAAAGATTAAAGGTATGTAGACAGGTAGCTATTACTTTAGTTGAAATATCATACCCCCTCCCCCCAAATATAAATAAATATATATATATATATATATATATATATATATATATATATATATATATATATATATATATATATATATATATATGTATATATATATATATATATTTATATATATATATATATATATATATATATATATATATATATATATATATATATATATATATATATATATACACAGTTATATAGATATATACACACATACACTCTCCGCCTGCATGAATGCATAGGTTACGATTATCCTTGAAACCAAATATTGGACACTCTTAGACTGTTTTCAGACGCCACCATTATTTTGAACTTCGAAACTCTGTTATGGGTACCCTGTAATATGAAATTCTATTAGGAGGGTATTGTTTGCTAAAAACATGAATAGCTGTGATCCAATTTCCATAGTTAAAAATATATATATATATTTTTTTAAATATATTTACTAGTGCCTTAATATGGATTAATAATACGTATGTTACAGAGTTAATTTCCTTTAAATGTTTGCATAAATTGCTATGCTAAACCTAAAAGTTTTGCCAACCCAGGGGGTTGACGGGTTTAGATGTACTTTAGGGTGGAGTTTTTAATTTCTTTCTGTCAGGAATTTACCATTGTGCTGTAACATATCCGTTTCACCAGTCATACACAGTAGTATCCCAGTGTGATTTTCACAGATTCATACACTGCAAAAACTACGGTGTTAAAATCCCGGTGTCAACAAACCGGTGTTAAATTCGGTGTTACTTGTACACCGAAAAGAGTCAACGAATATCACGCCACTCAAATAAACCAATCATTTTACGGTGTTATCCGACAATTTTTCCACGTCACCCGAAAACGCTTTCGGTATTGGTCTATAGTTGATGTTTAGATTAATATGCAAATAAGGCCCAACGTGAGTGCAGTGCGCGACGGTACATTTCAGTGTGGTTCATGTACATATTGTGTGCACGATCGACTGTACGCTGTACGTACAAACGTAAACGCACATACCTTACTATACCATTTCCGCGCCATATCGTGCGTTGACTGTGATATTTTGCGAAATTGAGGGTTTCGAAGCCCAAATCTAGTATTACAAGATGCCCCTTATACGGCTATTTCGCAACGAAACAAAGAAAATCTTTGTTTTTCGAGAGTATTGAGATTTAGTTGCAATCGGTAAGTGTTTATTGTGCAAATGTTTGTTGTAAATGTAGCGTTATTGATTGAGAAAAGAACTTAATAGACAAGCCTTACAGTTAGTAGTTGGACAAAGCCTTACGTTAGGCTAGCCTAATATAAGCTTAGGCGTGAAAACAGCTAGCGTTATGCCACTGAGTGTTGGGTCGATTAATCGGTTTTCAATATCGGTATCGGACTATCGGCCTATATTTGACATTACTCTCATTAGTGATTATATATTGGTATCGATAAAATTTGCTCTAATTGCAGATGTTAAGCAGAAATTGCATTAACCATAAAATACAACCCAAACAATTAAGTGCCTGTATGCATTGTAACAAAGTGTTGAATTATATACATTACTGTGGAAAGTACAGGCAATCACTATAAATCAGATGTATATAGGGAAAGTGAACCAAATTTGTTCAAATAAAATAAATTTGCACTTCGTTGATATTTCACAAATGTACGTGTTCATGTGTTTGTTGTTTACACTGATAAAAAGCTTTGAAGCCAACCTGCATTTTCTGTATTAATATATGTTTTGTCATTTATGTGGTAAAACTGTATGATGTGTTTTGGAATTGAGATGTTGAGGATAAAGTGGCTGTTATACTAATACATACTCTTACATCTTATTTCTTACCCCTTTATGTTTAGCCAAAAAGAAGTTTGCGATTGAAGACGAGGATCAAGTCATATTGGTAGATAGAACTGATGGCCCAGAGATAGATGAAGAAGTATTAGCACCATTACTTGAGGCTGAACCAAACAATGATATTATGGTATTGAGAAGAGGTGAAAAGGGGTGAGTACTTCAATAACACATGTCTGGCCTAGCCATTATTAAAGTTTTAATGTGGGCTAGTTGTGTGGTTTAAAGTGAACATGCAGGGATGTGCCTATTTGATTCTGAGTGCCATCTAAATTTGGATACAAACTACAGGTATTAAAAAAATGTTTCCGAAGTTAAAGTTACGGAGATGTATTATACAGAGTTGAAAACATGAAAAATAGTGCCGGGATAAATTTGGCTATTTTTACATAAGTGCTGGCTGTCATTACCCGGTACCGATCAGCATGAGCACATCCTTGAGTGAATCTGTATAGATGCCAAAGTACCGTCCACTTAATTGCCAGATTTTTCAAAAAGTATCCTGAATAACTTGAATCCATTGAATCAAATTTTGCTTAGATCTAAAGAATGATAAAATAGTATAGAGTGGCCACAATATAATATAAGGTACATTGCCTTGCCCAAGGACACAAATGCAGTGCCTTGCCAGGGCTCGAACCTGTGATTTTGTTTTAGCCAACCGACCACCATGCTCCTCTAGTACTCAAAATGCTTCTTCTCTCAGAGATCATCCATGTTTCGATTCTAGTTGGTCGAAAGGTTCCCACATAAGCTGAGAATTTTTTCTCCATGTTGAGTCTTTAGGCGGAGGGAAAAAGATGCTAGATATTGGGGCACATAGTAGAGAGCAGTAGTCTGTGAGAAAAGTAGCTAAGATGAGTAATAAGCTAGATCGGTCAGAAATGCTAACAGTAGCTGTGACGGGGTAAGTATAGTCCGCTCGTGACTACCCAAACCAGTAAATTTGGGGGAATTCCTGTGTCCTTCGATAGTAACTCTTGGATATTCCTAAATTTGGCTTGTAATGATCTGTTTTAGCAGGTCATATAGAATGTTAAGTGGGGTCATTGTCAGGATCCAATTAACGCCTTATTCCGATTCTTATCATTATTTGAACACTAGTAAAACCCTTATGACGGCCAATCATTTAATAGTGGGCCATGAGAGGTGCTAAAAAATTTGAGAAGTAAAGTCAATAAGGGGTCATTTGCAGAAATTGTATAAAACATAAAAAAAAGCTCCACCCACGTACCCTCCCCCATGAAAGTTGCAACACAAGAGATAGCGGTCAAAACCGAGACTATGACCCAGATAGATGATGCCCATTTCCCCCACCCTCCACCCCTGCTTCTCACACTTTGCAATTCAGGTGAAAAAATGGCCCATTAAGTATATTACAAACCGGGCCCACTTCTTCATGCCGATTGGTATATCTATTTTATTGAGCCATCACAATGGAATGATTAAAAACATGTTTCTCTCTCATTAGCTTCGCCTTCCCGAGGAATTGTACCCTGTGCTGCAGATAGTGATGCCGATACAGACTTGATTTCTGATGAGGACTTGCCAAATGTTGATTTGCCCTCCTCCAGCGCTGGACTTCCTTTGAAAAGATTGAAAACTGCTCTAACAAAGACAAAATCTAACAATCCAACAGATGAAGCAGTTGAGGTAATCAAGTTTTAGTAGGAGGCATGTAAAGCCATATTTTTTGCGCTGTTTGAATTTGATTTTTGGCAATATCAAGCTTCTCAGATGGAAGAATGGAAGATGACAAACATGGCTCCAGACTGATAAATATACTTTTAGTTCGTAGAAATATATTTGTTCTGACGATTTTTGCTCACAGAAAAAATAAACAACTTTCACAAATAAGTAAAAATGAGTTTTTGCGGCTGAAAGTTTATGCGGTATGTTTTGGTGCAGTAACATATAATGTAGTAATGTTTGCTGTTTTTACTATGCATAGCCAAACTTAAGGCTATATTATTTAGTCGATGATTTTAGTGTTGACAAACTATTGCTATAATATAAGCACTTTGTTCTTGAGGGTGCGATTAGCTAACCAATCATCCTTTATTGTAGTCAAGGGATATGCTAAACGTTATATTAAGCATCGAAAAAATCACGATTTTGAAGATAAAAAAATAAAAAATTAATAAAATGCTATTGAATCTCAGTAACAGTATTGTTTATTTATTGTTTCAATGCCAGTTAAAAAGTCAAGAAAAACTTTTTTATGCCAAATCGAACTTATTAAATGCTTGCATTTGGTAATGGTACATAATATAACCTAGTTCCTTGATGAGACTATGTATTAAGAAGCTATGAAGCAAATATGTTATATATCGCCTTTATTAGTACCTATCAAGGCTTGAATAAGACATGATTCCAGTATATTACAGGTAGTTCATGTCAATGCTCACACACTGAAGTGTCAAATGTCTTATGGCCCAAAAAGAAGGAATCTCAAGTTTGAAAGTTTGAGTTTGAGATTTGTTGAATAGATCTATGGACCTCATGTTTGGTATACCAATTCTACACAGTAAATTTCAATTCTGTGATTAAACAGTGACTAACTCTAGGCTGTAGCCCCCCCCCCCCCAAAAAAAATAGCGTTTATTAGTTCCTATCAAGGCTTGAATAAGACATGGTTACAGTTTATTTAGTTCATGTCAATTCTGACACACTTAAGTGTCAAATGTCTTATGGTCCACAAGGAATGAATCCTGAGTTTAAATGTTTGAGTTTGAAATTCTGACCTATAGATTTGTTGAATAGATCTATGGACCTCAAGTTTGGCTTTATACTGTATACCAATTTTACACAGTAAATTTCAATTCTGTGTTTTAACAGTGACTAACTCTAGCCCCCCCCCCCCACAAATCCCTATTTCCATTTTGCCAATTATTTTTCAGTTTGGGGGGTTCATAACATGATCTCATCAGCAGTTTTGTATGTTTGTCAAATAAGTGTTCCCCAACTATTTGGGGACTATTGTCACTTTTCTTAATCAAAAATGAAATAGTAGGCCATTCATGAAGGTATAGGAGGGCCTAAAATTTCAGTGTGGGACAAAAATGGGCCTCAATCTGAGCCCCCAAACTTAAGCCCCTACAGTAGTTGACCCTGTGGGCAATGGGTAGGGATAATGAGCTTCTGACTTCATGAAGTTGCACATATAATCCTTGTGAAACACTAAAAACTTTGATTATTAATATTCACCTCATTCTGTAAAAACACTATTTTACAAGAGGGGCCCCTTTTCAATCAATAGGGTATGTAGTATATACTGTATATGGGAAACAGACAATTAAATTACATCAGTATATATTTGGAATTTACCTGCTGTTTGTGAGATTTTACCTAGAATAAACTTTTTACATGTTTTTCAGTATATTATTTGACTAAAATCTCAACTGCCACTTGTACCTCAAATCCCACCACAGATTTTCTTCATCATACAGTGCTGCAACACATGGTTATGTGGATGATTTATGACAAATTTGTTTGTCCAAGGCACATCATTTTTAACTAATTTAAAAAAAAATGTGATTTAAAGTTTACCAAAATTGTTGATGTTCAATCAATCAATGGATGCAGCGGCTGTCATTTTTATGCCTTTTATAGTGTTGTACTTTGTAAGCAATTATATCATTAAACATTTATTTTACTAGCAAATTATCTTACAGCAAATTATTTGTAAATACCTCTATTTTGTGGTTGGTTGGTGTGTTACATGAAGCAAGAGGTCTTTATATTTAACATTTTGGCTAGGGAGGTCTTTTTGTGAACAAAGTTTTTGACAACTGTTCAGTATTTGGCATTTGTTCTATATACAGTCTGATGCATGGGTCTTTCCAGTAAGAGGATAATTCAAGATGGGTTATTTGTTAATGATATACATATAAAGAAAAATAATTTGTGTAATGGAATACGTTTTTCATAAGTTAACGAATGACCATTTTCCCTTTATTGGTCATATCATCAGTTGAATTTCCTCAAGGTTATATCAATAAATTTGTAGAGAGAAAAAAAAGGAATATGACTTTAAATTCTTGTTTCACTTGTTATATCAGTTTAAGTAAATGCTAGCTTAGCTGTACATGTGATACAGTGAACAATTTATACTGAGATAGAGCATGCATATGAGTCAAATTAACACTATATAAAGAGTATAAACAAATATCATGTGGTGTTAATTCAGCACCATCTAGTGTAGAATAATATATACACCAAAGGATTAGAGTAACACCATATTTGGTGTACATATATCCTAAAATGGTGTTAAATCAACACCATGTGGTGTCACATAATTAACACCACAGAGTATAGATTCAACACCCTATTTGGTGTTAAAAATAGTATTCCAAGAAGGGTGTTCATTTAACACCAGCTGGTGTGGTCAGATATACACACCAAAGGAGAATCAAATTTAACACCATCGGTGTTGAATATAACACCAGAGTTTTTGCAGTGTAAAGGCGCAAAAACGAGTTCGAAAATGATAAACGTTTGCATATAGCAAATTGAAATTGTAAGATTGCGTTATATGCAAAAACATTTGTTAAGCTATTGCCAGCACACTCTACACTTATTTTTATAAGAAAATCACATTTGCATGAGGGGAACATACAAGTGGGGTGAGTGAATCATTCAATGCATATTTGTGTGCCTTTCTATGTTTGTAACTTTGCTTCAATCTGTGCTTGTATATGAAACTTAGTATCATTTTTACTGTGTAATATATATTTAATACCATATATTGTTGTCTTTGTCCTTTTTCAATTTGTTCTAACAGAGTCCAAATATAGAAAATCGTCTTATCATCAGTGTAGTAGCCCATTCCATTGTCTTGATATTTGGACGCATCCTCGTACAGTAGCCATATTTCAGTGCATAGATCGGGCCTTTCCATTGAGTCACAAACTCATTCTATCAATCCCGTTCCTCAAAATCAGCTGTAAAATATCATTAACTCTTTAAAGAGTGAAATTCACTCTTTTAAAAGAGCGATTCTCACTCTTTCTAGAGTAGGAAAATCCCACTCTTTAAGAGTGAACAGCTCACTCTTTGGAAGAGTGAACATTCTCAGTCTTTTAAAAAAAGTGAATTTCACTCTTCACGGAGTGATCACTCACTACACTCACAGAAAGAGTGAGTATTCACTCCAAACGAGTGAAAATTCACTCTTTTGGTTTTAGAGTGTAACAATACATATAGGACTGAAGCACTGAACATTTTGGTAACCTCGAAGTGAAGGTTCAATGGTGGTGACGTTACTTCTCTGACCGATCATGAGCGATTATTTACAAATAATTGCAAACCTGTTTGGGGCAAAATTCGGATCCCGGTACCACTCCCCTTCCCTTCCCGATCCAATCCCGTTCTTGCTAACACCATAGATACACTATAAGTTCGACTATCTCGGGGAGATGATTAAGCAGAACATCGGATAGGTACAAATTATCTTATGAACAGATGGAACAAGCAAGAACTGTATATATTTTGATTCCTTGTTCAATGAAATCCTCTCGAATCACACCAATATACTCCACGACAATCTTGAACTATCGGAGAATATGAAAATCCCGTGAAACCGTCTAACTTATCAATTACATCGAAATCTGAACTTACCTCTACGCGTGTTTCGAAAACACTTGGCATTCCTGCGTTGGCATTGGCAGCTTCCCGTGCACCGGTAGAGGTGCTATCATCGGTTTGTAAATACAATTGGCCACCTTAAAGACAATTGATAAACTGATCTCAATAACGCTGACTTTGATTCTTTGCCTTATTGTAGGTTCTCAGCCTTTCACCTCTGGTGACGTATAAATCCACAAAGACAATAAGATTTCCATCACTAAAACTGAATCCATTTAACAAGTAAAAGGTTTATGAAAGCTTTACATTGTAGTTATCATGCTTAACTTGGTATCATAATTTGGCCTCTATGGCCTCAGGTGACCTTTGACCTATCCAATTACCAAAGCATCTAAGAATTTACTAAAGGAACCCCATTTGAGATTCATCAAACGTAGCATAATTGAGTTGAATTCATTCTACGAAGTACAAGACATAATTTATTTTTAATTTTTATAGATGTTCCCTTCTAATTATCGATCAAATAAAACAATTTTCGATTACTTCATGTTTTGGTAATGAGAAGGACGCTTCTTTAATCCACATATAAGGTATTGCCTTGTTTGTTTATATCAGACTGATAGTTTTGCCAGGATTGTGTTTTTTTTCCGGGTACGGTCCTGGGGACGGAGTACCACTTCCACGAAAATCACGCTGATTGTCTTCAAGTCGTGTCCAGGTTTTATCTTCGTGTCCAGGCTTTATCTTGAACGGCAGGCAGTTCTCAAGACGAGAAGAATTTTCATTATCAAGAAAAGAGTCAATATTTTAACTTCAAAACTTTTCACTTTCACTTTTTCACAGGATCGTGAGGTAGAAGCGAATACTGTAAGAAAAGTTATATAAACTGTCTTATTAACCCACCGTTAAGTTCTTAAACGTTAACAAGCTATAACTGGATAGGCAGGTACGAAGTAACTGTCCTTTTAACGTCTCGTCATAACTAAGAAACCAACCTTTCCTTTCCTTAAGGAATCTTTACTTAGACCCCGCCCACATAACCTTTTTATATCCCCCGATATATATATATATATATATATATATATATATATATATATATATATATATATATACAGGGTTATAGCTAGGAGATTGTGAGTGCTGGTTAAATAAATTTGCGAAGCGTAGCGAGCGAAGCTCTCGCATCTCACGGTCGGGGGTCCAGGGGCCCGCTTAAGGTAAATAACAGAAAAAGCTGACGTTAATATCATGTTTTACGGCAAGGGAAAGATAAATTTGTTACCTTTGTTGTATTTCACAAGCATTTTACTATTTTTTTGTGCCGGCCGGTGGACTGTTTATTCACTTCCAATGCCGGCCGGCAGGCGTAAGTGGCGGTTACCACCGGCCGCCGCCGGCCGGCGTGGCTATAACCCTGTATATATATATATATATATATATATATATATATATATATATATATATATATATATATATATATATATTTAAAGCGGGAGGCCCGGGTTCGTATCCCGGTGGAGGCTGGAACTTTTTTTACTTTTCTGGATTTTCTAACTCACTAAAACTTCAATTATATTTATATGTATAATAACAAAAATAATTATTAACTGATTCACTTCCATCATCATAACCATTAAAGGCATGTGTGCTATACAAAACAAATTTCCATTTTATCCTTGTTTACTTTTGATTGATTTTGAAACTGACCAATGGCACAAAACATGAAAACTTATTGAAATCAACAAGCTATTTGATATCTTTTCTTACCGGTTTTTGTGGCCAAATTTTCAATGTTTTGAGATATCTCTGCATCAGTGATTGCTACAATATCAATGGTAACCTTTTTCTCGATAACTTTCTTCAGAGCTTTTTGCGTGCTTTCACCGTCTCCGTCCATACAGTCAGTCATAAGTAATATCTTACCACCTTCCGGATCTCCGTGTGCCTTCAGTACCTGAGACAGATCAGAACGAATCATATCACAGGGAAATGCACGAAAAAACAGCAGTTCATCTCGATGTAGGTGGAGTGGAGTTAGAAGGGGGAGGGGGTTGGAAGGGAGTCGGGGTATCTAGTGAAGTGAGAGGATGACAGTATGCTTTACGCGGGTAGTTGTTTGGTTTGGAAATTTTGATAAGTCTGTTTGGCTATGTTCTTTCAAGGTGACTTTGTTATCTGCTGGAGTTGTTTTTGAAGTATGCTAACACATGCAACCCAAGTATAACTATATTAGTGTGGGACATACCACTCACACGTTCAAGATTATGAACCGATGGGAGAAGACCGAATACGAACTTCATGTAAATGGTATCAGCTAAATGGTATAAATGTGGTGAGTTTTCATTACGCAGTTTTCACCTACAACAAGCTCTGAACATAGCACTATCGGATTTAGGACTTCCGTTAGATATGCTACAACTTGAGTAACATTAAGTGTTCCCCAAAAATATTTCAATAACTAATATAACGTCCGTAACGGTATTTATGGACTATTCGAGGGCAATGAACAGGAACCAATCGATAAATACGTATAGGGGAATATTCCCAGTATACCGACATGGGTAAGGTGAAATTTTGCGCAATTCAATGGTTAAACATTGTACTTCTCTATCGCACGGGACTGAGCAGCCTCCGATCAAGCTGTACACTTCCACGTAAACAATGACAGATGTATTGTGATTGGGTTTGATCGAACGCAATGTACTATGATCGTATAGTGACGTCAATCATCAAACAGTGGCTGGCAAATTCTTCAGGTACTTGTACTTACCTTTATTGCTTTATCCAAACCGCAACCAATACATGTGTTACCGTTAGCATCCTCAGGGACAAGGTTGGCAAGAGCGTCTCTGCGACGGTCTGACGTCATTTTCCGTAAGTAGCTGACGATTGTCGCACCGCTATTAAAGTCCACAATGCCGATGAAGGTCCCTGGAGCGGCCATTGTTAAGATATAGGTCCTAGCAGTATCGGCAATTTTCGTGTGCCTAGCACTTGTCTATACATATATAAAAAGATACTTTTTGCGATCATTATACTTAAAAATATTTATGTATGGTTGAGGAGAGGTCATCTTGGGCACCCGTAGGCTTCCAGCCTGCCTTGTTCTGGGACAATTTCCCTGCAGTAAGTGCTAATCCCAACCATTTTTACTTTGCTGTCAACCATCGTTTTTCTTCTTCTCTCTATTTCTGCCAATCGTGTTAAACGTTTTTAGTGAACCGTGTTACTGTCCCAAACTATTCCCTTACATAAGAAGCTGGCAGGTTGAAAGAGATTTTACCTTCTATCACCAAATAAGGGTCTTCCGATTCCAGGTGTTGTTACTTAGAGGGTGTGATAAACAGTTGCTTCACAAAGGGTGAGCTTTTCATTATATCTAGGAAAGGGATGGGATGCGAGGGAGGGGGGGGGGGGAAGGGACAGAGGGGGAAGTTTAGGGGATCTAGTTGTAGGTCACGTAGTACGCAAGACGTCCTTACACTTACACTCATACTGCCCGAGGTGTCCAGGACCAAAACGATTCGCATAACCTTTGATCTCACCACGAAGAATGTCGGTGTGACGTCACGCACAACTCTCGGACGATTATTCTTTTTACCTTCAAAGGAAACAAGACGGTTTACCGGTGGAATACTTCTACAATTATATCATTCATCATTTCACCAAACGCAAGTATGACCGTTAGTTCAAAACTGGGGAACGAGAGCAGTCACAATTGTAGAATGCATAACAATGGCATTTTATAAATTGATCCTACTTCCAAATCGTCAGCACACAAAATTAATTCCTTACAATAAGATGACGCACCATCAAAATCTGGATGCTCTCGCATCACCTCCCAAGAGCTTTTGCCGTCGCACCGTTGATTTTGTTTGGTTGGCGCTTCACTGTTATGGAGATTACCAGGATCACCCTTCTTGTTATCACAGAAATTCACGATCTGCATAAGATGTACAAGATATAAGTCATTTGAAATAAAGCATAGTTCATAGCATGTTCACAGTATATTTATTTGTTGGCTTCATGTAAATCACACACAAAATGCAAAAATAAAACGCAATTTGATGAACTTGCTGTTGCCCGATTTACGTGCTGAGAGAAACGATAGCTTAAAGTTTAATCTCTCCAAAACAGTTAGTCCCAAAGTTGGACATCTATATACTGATAGACAATGATATGCTGATAGACAATAAACAGAGGAAGAAGTGGGGAAAAGAAACCGTCCATTCACAAACGTAAGAAGCATTTTTTAACTTAAACTAATAGATATAACGAACGTAGCGTCAGTTTACCTTCTGAAAGTTCAAGTGAGAATGCATAACAGACCCAGTGACGTGCGGAGGTTGGGATTTTTTTGGTATCATTATACAGCCATTCTCGTAGCCTTCTGTTTGATCTCCTTTACAAGGTCTGTAAGGGTTGGGTGATCGGCCTGTATACTTCAGAGGCGTGAATTTCCAATCACGTGAGCACCTACACGTAATATTATATACTATATTAGTATTTTATCAATTATATCACTTTGGTATACATCTATCTCTCTCTATACCACCCCCCCTCTCTCTATATATATATATAAACACCCACATACATACAATGAGGGAATTACAATGATAGTTACTAGCAATAGCGGGAACACATGTCACATTTGATATGACCATAACCATTGTATAAAGGTATACTTCCATCGTAATCATGAAAAATGGACTATTAAACACTATGATTATAATCTAATACTCACGAGACTGGTTCCCATGTTTGTCTTGTCTCTGAATGGTAAAAGTCCTGTGCTTGATCTTTATCCGTTATGTGATCCGGGTATTCGTTGAAGAGACCCCAGCGGTAATGGCCCCACTCATGTACCAACACCCTTCCTATCAATTATAGAGAAAGTTATGTTTTTAGTGATTTTTTTGTTTGGTCTTTTTTGTGATGATCAGAATTAAGCTTCTCATTTTTATTAAAGCTGCTGTCTGTTTACAGTGTTTCGGTGGAAGTTAAATTGAAACATTCGATTTTATTAGGTAGTAATTTACCACGGGGTTTTCTTATTGATACTTCTCTATAATTCCGAAAATTTCGCCGCTTTATTTTACTCAGAGAAATGAATAATAAATCATTGGTTTAGACGTCATCATTGGTTTAGACGCCATCATTGGTTAAAAACGTCATCATTGGTTTAGCCTAAAGGAGCTTATCATATAGTCTGTGACCGGAATAGACACAGAAATATTTCTTGCCCTCAAACTTCCACAACAAATCTCTACTTTCTCACCGTAATCGCCCACAACGGGGGACCACCGATCTGCGTTCAATAAGAATGATGGCGTGAAATGGATGTAGAGTGACTGCTCCCCACAACCAGCAAATTGCTTTGTATACGGAAATGCGTTGTTGGGGCCACCGGGCGAATATCTGGAATTATAATCTGCAACAATAATGTCAGCCCATTCGTAACGTGCATCTCCCGGGGCAGTGTAGTCTGATCTGTCAGGCCAGGACAGCGGAATGAGAATCGTGACCTCTTTGAAATATGCCCTCTTTTTGGTTGCAGTGTAGAGGTATTCCGATCCGCTAGTGAACATTTCCTGGTAAGAAAAGTTAATCTAATGTGTGTTTCATCATCCTTGATGAAAAATCAAACTTAATTTCAATACGACACAAATACTAATGGTAGTAATACTACCAGTTTGCGTTCGGCAGAAAATTTTTGAGTACTTTCACATATGAAAATACCCAAAGTTTCCGCTCAGCGCATTTTAAGGCTATGCAACTCTCTATATAGAGTTGGATAGCCTAAACGAATTGACCCAAATCAATCATGTCGATATTTGACCATGATAATGATCAATACAAAGAATAATGGGTTAAAGAAGGTTGGTTAGTTAATGTGATCCATTTTTGCCCGCCGAGTCAATGGTTGTCACGAAATATTCACTTTACTGTGTGACCTTCCGTGAGATGAGTCATCTAAAGGTTCTGTTGCCCATGCATATAAGATATAAGGGATTGGACATATTGAATTTGACTGCTCGTCTAAAAGCGAAAAAGGCAGCTAAACTGGAAACTAAACATTTCCGATGTTATTCTTGATTTTTTTTCAATCTAGTTTTCTTTATACAATCATCCTAACACTTTGACAGTGAATACTCCTAGCCACTCTCCTCAACCCCCCCCCCCCCCGCCCCAACCGGCCTAAAACAAATCAGTCACAAACCCTATTGCAAATCTTATCATAGCTTATGTTCTGATTAGTTGGGAGAAATGCCAGCTAGAAAATATTGATTTTTTATTCAAATTTTCGAGGTAACAGAGTCATTTCAGGTTTAATGGGAATTTTTTAATTGACATCTACCATAAATAATTATACATTTATCCACTTGGGTTTACTTCCAGAGAGTAATGGTTTTAACATTGATTGAATTAGCAATATTCATGTTCGAGAAGAACTGGATCATCATTAAAATGACTAAACAAAGACCACACGTAAAGAGTCAGTATTGAACATTTGAGGTATACATTCTTATTCACTCCATGAAAAATGCATTCTCCACTTCATGAAAAAAGCATATCTCAAAGTCATATAGGGTATTTTACTGCTGGACTCCACTTCTGAATATGTATATATTATAATTTGAAATCTTTGGGGGGACATCTTAACTCCGTGTTCCTTATATGTTAAAGACATGTACAGCTAAATGAATACTGTAGTACACTCAAAAAAATGAAGTGTTGAAAAGTAATCGATAAGTGTCATATCAAACACTTCAGCCTAGCTCGTACAGGGACAACACCCTCCTTGCTAATTTTACACTTTCCGAGTGTTGAAAATCTAACACCTCGCTGGTGTTGAATTTATCAACACTTGCAGGTGTCATTGTCACACCCAGTCCCCTAAATTTAGCCCTTCAAAGGTGTTTATTACTCAGTTGATGGGAGAGCTGTAGTAACACCACACGTCTGGCTATTCTTACACTTTTTGCGTGTTGAATATAGCCAACACCTTACTGATGTTCAATTGACACTTGCAGGTGAAATTGCAAACCCCAAATCCCATAAATAAAACACTTACACTCAAAAAACGTGATACACAGGTTAAGTAAAATTATACTTAATTTTCATGTGAAATAAGAACACTAAAACTTTAAGTAAAAATTATTTAACTGCTGGTTTGTACAGTTTTACATGTTTATTATGTAAAGCAAATACAATACTGTTATGTAAAATTTTGCCAGAGAAGTTTACATAGCACCCATTTAGTAAATATTTTATACAGGTTTTAGGTTAATTATTACCTAGTAATTAGGTAAACAATATATGGATGCATGTTTGAATCGCTCACAGCAGAGAGGTACATTTAAGAGAGAGCAAAAAGCAATGACAACACAAACAATTCAGAATGTGCGATTTTCAGCAATTAAACACCCTACTACCTTCCTATTCCAGAGGTCCATATATTATATCCCATTAAATGTAAAATAAACAATTTAGGCTATAAAAGTACTGTCTTGTGGAATGAAGTCAACTTAAAAGTGCCAACATTTTCAATTGCTACAGTTCAGTTACTTGGTCTTTATTGTTTGCGCATGCCTTTTGGTATTCCAGATTAAACACAAGAAACAACTCTTCCCAAAGTCAATTTCAAATAGGCAACAACTTTAGATATATGCTGATCCGTGGGATGAGAAAACGTAGAGTGCTGTCTCTGATGACTGCTACACTGCAGTTACTTTGTCTTTGTTGTTGGCTCGTGCCTTTGGTATTCAAAATTAAACACAAAGAAACAACTCTTCCCAAAGACAATTCCAAATAAGCAACAACTTTACATACATTCTGATCCGTGAGATGAGGAAACGTGGAGTGCTGTCTATGACAACTGCTAAACTGCAGTTACTTTGTCTTTTTTGTTGGCACGGTAAGCATAAAAATCTCGAATCTGGTTGCACTTCACACCACCAGGCAACTGGTTGACAACTTTTTGGAAAAATTCCCAGGCACCGAAACTTGCAATTTGGTATAATTCAGATTTAACACGTAGAATGATTTGAAGCAACATCAATGGCTTCATAAATGTCCTCTGGGGTAGGGCATGTCTCTCGATGATCACAAATGACTGCTGAGGATGTATTTTGCTTCCTCCAAGAAGTAACACATATTGCTGAGGTCTTTCTGAAATCTTTTGCAAATAGAATTCCAAGTTGATGCTACCTAAGTAACAAAGAAAAGAAAAGAAAATTCTCATCATAATGAAGTTGTGTTAAAACATTCTTGGAGCATAAGCAGTTATTTACATGTACCCCTCACAAAACATTGACATTCCTAAAGAAAATGCACACAATTTAATCAGTTGTGGTTGTCTTCTTCAAGCACGTTTGAAACTAGAAAGCCAGATGGCCTATAGTGATTCCTTGTCAAAACAGGAACTTGCATTAAACTTTCATCAGACAATGTAGGCAACTTTTACAACCAATGCATCATGTTAACAATGCTTAAAACAATGCTCACTCCCATTGTATGCAATTGTGTAGATGGCTATGAACTATAACAGCTAGATCACTTCCATAATATCGCTAAATTATAGTTGGGCCTAGGTCTAAAAGTATCACCGATCCACATCAGCTTCGGCCTACTTGCTACAACTTACAAGCTAAAATGGCAATTAGTGGTAATTATATATTGCATTACATGAATATATGTTTATCCCTTATTAAACATAGTACCAGCGTAACTATAGGCCCATGCCCGATGCTATTAAAAATGCATTGCCTTGAAATAGCCTAGAAGTATATCCTACTAGGCCTAGTACTACTACTTAAAAAAGTGACTCGCAGGGTATACGAAGTTACGGTTAACGCCCAAAAGGAATAGAATGCACTAGGTTACATAAAAGGCCTAGACCAAAGTCCTCCGTCCGTCCGTAGGCAATTCCGTTTAAGTTTACTTGTATGTAGGTTACACAGATTCGTTGACAATTATGAGTTGACTATGACAAACAGCACCTAGCCTATTATATTAACTTATCGTATGACTTTAACGTTAGGTCTACGTAACGCAAGCGATTCAAATGCATTCGTCTACCCAACTTAGTCGTGGGTCTCTAAGCATATCTCGTTCTTTTCACGTTCACTTACATAATATCAAAACATACCTCCGAATTTTCCAATCAATTCTTCCAGGCCCCAGTCTCCTATAACGTCATTTTCCATGCCATTGTAGCTCGTTATCGCACACTGAATACGTCACGTTATGTGGCTTGCACGTATATATGGCCGTGGTTACTATAGTACATTTAGTAACGATAAATGTTGTCAGTGGTTTAAACACTTAACTTGCACTAAGAATCCAGCTGATGGGAGGTTTGACCAATCGGAATGCTCGAACTGAAAGTACACTTTCTGCAGGTGTAACAAATACACGCTACATGAATTATGTAACCCTACTCAGGGTCAGAGTAACCCTTCAGGTGTAGGGTGAACGGTTACACCTGGAAAGTGTTCAAATTCAACACTCCATTTTTTTGCGTGAGTAGGTAGGCCATTCAGCAAGCAGCCATGTACTGTAAGACAAAGTTTGTTACTGGTCCATCTTTTGTCAGGGAATTTATAGTTGAGTATGCTAAACGTTTGCCTAGATCACTGTAGCCAATATGTCCATGACCTTTGAATACATATTCCATATACTACATTCTGTACCCCACAATGAACAATGAACATGGATTTGTGTGTTTGGAGGAGGGGGGGGGGGAGGGGGCTACTAAGTAGGAGAGACCCATTGAAGACGAGTGTACTTGATTTAGGGATTTTCATGTACACACATTGCTTCCACCGACTTATGTCAAATTAAACATTTGGTGTCAACTTCAACATAGGCAACATTAGGGGGACATATTCATATATGTTGAAGACATGTACAGCTAAATGAACAGTACAGTTAAGACAAAGTTTGTCATTGGACCATTTTATTTCAGGGAATGTATAGTTGAGGATGATAAATATTGGCCTAGCTGGCTCTCACTGCAGCCCTTCATGACCTTCGAATACATATTTCATACTACATACCTCACAATGTGCAATGGACATGGATTTGTGTGTGTGGAGGGAGAGGGGCCTATTGGATAGGAAAGACCCATTGAAGACATGGGAACATGTTTTAAGGATTGCCATAAACACTATATGTGGCTTGAATGTCTTAATTGTCTTACAGGCCTATCAAATTAAATATTTTGTGTCAACTTACACATAGGCAACATTAGGGGACTGGCGTACGAGTCGGGGGGGCGGGGGGCAGGGGGCAGACTGCGCCCCCAAATTTTCAGAGGAAAAGAAATTCGGGCAAAAGTCCTGAAAAATTCGGGCAGCCTAAGAGGAGATATATATATATATATATATATATATATATATATATTTTTTTTTTTTTTTTTTTTTTTTCTCCTCGTAGGCTGCCCGAATTTTTCAGGACTTTTGCCCGAATTTCTTGTCCTCTGGAAATATATATATATATATAAATATGCAGTAGCTTGCCCGAATCTTTTTCAAATTTTTGCCCGACAATTCCATGATTTTCTTTATTTATAGCATCATGATGCCTGAATATTTCCGTGTAACCCACCGTAAGCGCAGTTCATCTGGGCTACCACGCCTTTTTGCACGATCAAATTTTTCTAACTAGTCAATTGTATACCTGGACCAAGGGTGGCGGAACCGGGGGGGGGGCACGTGCCCCCCTACTTTTCCTCAGGTTAAAAATGTGCCTTTTTTTTCTACATAAAAATTGAGGTACCTCAAGTTATCAAGAGGCCAGGGAACCAGAATGAACACTCGGGATGGTCCGTTTCCGGCCATCTGAGGGGTTTGTAAAACCAAAAATTTTCTAGTACGCTCCGCGCCAACGATGGTGGCGCTCCGCTCAGATAGTCGTGCATACAACTTTGCAAATCCTGGCTAAGACTGTGACCTTTAATTCATTTCTGTGGGTCAAACTCAAAGCTATTTCGAGTGGAAAAAAAAATGTTAAGATATTAAAAAGAAAAAAAACTCTAAGTCGGAAGATTCCTACATTAGCAACTAGCATGAGTTCACCTCATTCTTTAGTCTCAAAAGAAAACTTGTTCTTTGTTTCCCAATTTGCGCATTGGATATTGCAGTGATAGTAAGCATAGTTTCCTTGAGGGGGGGGGGGGCAGTTGATGGAGTGATGTGATATAAGATAATACAATAAGAGTTATAAAGGGTACTAAATATAAGGCTGCATCAGTCCAATCGAATTTCTGAAAAGTGCCTTTTGATGTCGGTGCCCTTTGATGTCGGTGCCCCCCCCCCCAGATTAAAAGTGCTCTGCCGCCCCTGACCTGGACATCCCAAACATGAGTGTTTATAAGAAAAATTTTCTTTTTCATGGATGGTGGAGGGGGGGGGGGGGGTTACCTACAAGCCTAAAAGTACAGGTTTATCATATTCTTTGTTATATTTTATACTTTTTTGTGAGACAAATTGCAGTCTCACCCGACACAGCGACATTATCCCGCCTACGTGTCGTTGAATAATGTATGTTTTCTGGAGGTAGCTGAGTACTGTGTTAAAATAATAAATAAGGTAACTAAATAGGAGCTTAAAAAATATACTGTCCCATTTTTCCCCTTCAAAGTGATGTTACCTTTTTTTCTTCTTCTATATAATTTACCAAATTTTTGGGGTAGTGTAAATTTCTAAAACGTGAGATTATAAAATAAAGAATGTTTAGATGCAACTTGCAAGGCCTCAGAAGTGCCGTTTCCGGCAATCTGAGAGGCATTTGTTTGTCAAAAATTTTCTTGTACGCTACACGCCAACCGATGGTGGCGCTCCGCTTAGTGTCACGGGAACTTTCGGGCACAAAAAGTTCTGCCCCCCCCCCAAACTGAAATGGTCCCGTACGCCTATGGGGACATATATTCATATGTTGAAGATGCTATTAGCCACTGTGCCCCTGCTTATCTTGAACCCTGGTCCATCTAATTTCAAGGAATTTATAGTTGAGGGTGCTAAACATTTGCCTAGCTCTCACTGTATCCCTACATGACCTTTGGATAAATATTCCATAACAAGCGTTAAAATGCCTCAGAACTCAAGTTTTTTTATAAGTAAATATTATATGTACTTGCCCTATGTTAAATGAATGGTGGTTATGACATTCAGAACACAGCCAAGTACAGTAACACAAAGTTTGTGACCGGACCTGTATTGGGGTACACTTCAATCCAAACATCACAAAAGACATTTTATATGTACGCAGTTGTCAAACTCATTATCAATCACTACATGAAATATCAAACCTTTCTTACCTGTCAAGGTTTTGTGTGTTGTTTCAGTGGATGACTACTGTCACAGGAGCTTGTTTCAGATTCTGTAAAATTTTCACAACTTTCCTCATCTTGTGGAACTGAAAGATATGTGCAAAAGGTCATGAAGAATTTGCTCTACAGAGTATACAGTTCATAATTATTTAAGAATGAAACAGATCCAACAGTAAGCTAATGGGGCCTTACTTTACTACTGTAACGTAAGCTAGGCGTTTTGGACTAGTCACTGACCATAACTGTGTGTTATGGTTTATCAAAGATAGAAGCTGTTTAACCGATCGTCAGCCAAATAAGCAGAATTTGTAGCAAAGTACTGTACCTGTAATATATATTGTCATATTTTCCGAGAGTATTTTTAACTCATAGAGACAGATAGAGGAGCAACGATAATTATTGATGAGTGCTCCATAGATCACTTATTGCCTGAATATTCGTCAGTCAACTAGACAGACAGGGCATTTCCTTACATTCACATCATCTCACATGCACTATAGCGTTTTCATATTCACTTAACCGATCATTTCTATGCACAGGTTTTAAAATAAATGTTCTGTAATTTACTAGACGTATTTATTTAAGTTAAAAACATACGATTAATCTTGAAACTTTAGTGACGTTGGACATTATCATTACTGCGATTTGTAATTAGAATTTATGTTGAGACTATCTAGTGTCTGCATCACAACGAAATCCGCTATAATCAGCTAGAAAATTCAATGAAACTTGTCCAAAATTCCGAAAAACAGTGATATTTATTAGATGAATGCTCTATTTTTGGGGCATATCAAGTTAGCAGAAATTAGTGCAGTTATTTTGTTGTAACATTTTGTCAAATGTATTAGAGGTTAGGAATAAAAATAATGGTGATGATGATGATGATGATGATGATGATGATGATGATGATGATGATGATGATGATGATGATGATGATGATGATGATGATGATGATGATGATGATGATGATGATGATGATGATGATGATGATGATGATGATGATGATGATGATGATGATGATGATGATGATGATGATGATGATGATGATGATGATGATGATGATGATGATGATGATGATGATGATGATGATGATGATGATGATGATGATGATGATGATGATGATGATGATGATGATGATGATGATGATGATGATGATGATGATGATGATGATGATGATGATGATGATGATGATGATGATGATGATGATGATGATGATGATGATGATGATGATGATGATGATGATGATGATGATGACGTAGACGACGATGACGATGATTATAAATATTTTTAGAATATCTATTGATCTCTTACTCCAGATAGATTGTAATTGATTAAGACAAATCAGTAAGCTGAAGATAAAGTATTTAAATAAATAGTATCAAAGGAATCATGAGAAACGCAAATGTTGAACACTGACATAAAAAGCACGAAAGATTGAAAACAGGTAACGAGTCATCAGCGAAATATCAACGAGATTCAAGATATATAAAGAAAGAATAAAAACTCTACGAACATAATGGCTTCTTGCTTAAATATGAAGGAAAACAGAATGTCTAGCGTAACAAAGAAACACAAAGTTATGTTATTATAATAACCAGCTACGCATGCCACAGATAACTTGTATTTAATTTGCATGAGAAAAATTAAAGATTCTTTTACACTATAGAACATCATAACCCTGTTTATTCAGTTGCAGGAGTTTCCAGTGTAAGGTACTCCCCCCCCCCCCCCCATCTTCCCCTGTTTGTATTGTTCTCCTTCATAAAGCCCCATGGTAGCTGACGGGATCGTAGAAAGGAATGGTCAGTAGGAGCAAACACGGTTGCTAGATTCCTTCCTTTGCCAGTATGTAACAGTACTACTAGGCCTACACGTATACCTATCAGCCGGGAATTTGAAAGCTGCAATTACTGGGGATTGTCCGGGAGGACAGTCTTGGTATGAGAATAGACCGCTGGTGAGTGATGTTCTTTAATTTATTTACTACTTGTCGGACAATCGTTGTGGAATTTAATTTCACGGAGTTAGTCTCCACGATTTGGAAAATTCGACTTATGTTTGAAAAGACAACTCACATGAACGTCTCGTGTTGACAAATACGGTATGGGTAACAGTTAAGTTGATTCACACTAATAACTCATTACCAAGACATTTCTCTAGATATTAGCTTTTATTCCTCATGAGATGACAACGACAGTATTAAATTAGAGCCTTGTAATTGTGTATATATTATTGAATGCTATTCCCAATGTATAATTGAGTTGGTCACGACAAGGACGATATATTATCAGGTAATCGCACCAAAACCTTTCCCTGCCCTCGAGCCGCGAAGTTTGAAGTGTGGCCAAATTTTTCAAATTTGTTTAAAATTCGTGTCTCAAAATAGAAAAACAAATCCGTGTTCTCTTTGCTCTTACAATGGATTATAAAGAGGAAGATTGTAATAACAAGTTAAGTAACATTTTGTGTCCATAGTTATCTGACTAAACTATGTATGTTCACTCCTATTATAATACTCTCAATCTATATCTAACCATGTGTCTATGACCGTATATGGTGGGTCTAAAGTGCCATACTCGTGAATGAGAAATAATGTCAGAAAAAGCGGCCCAAGGCTATTCCACAACTTTTCCCTAAACTAGTAAATTTGATTCTATTATTCCAAATAAGCGTAAATACTGGTTTTCTTCGGTACTTTGCAGGTTGTGGAATTTTGTTGTCCAATTTAGCAAATTTAGAAGATAATGCATTTCCAAAGCTGGTTGCACAGCATAAGAGTTAAAGTGTTTGCAAACCACTGCCAATTTATTGTAATACTTATCGCTTTGTCAACTCTTGAAAAAATCTTGCAAAGATGTTTTTCCCCATCCCAATTATTTGGTTGCGGAAGTAATGTCTTCCGTCCCCCTCCCACCCCCAGAAATATTTTTAAAATAATCGTAATTCCTTGTGTACGAGAACAATTTCTAATGACTCACTTGATCCTTTCTGTGTTTGGGGATTATAAGTGCATCATATTGCACCATTTGAGGTCCAAAAGTGCTAAATTTTCCGGGGAATTACCTTGGACCCCCTATAGCTCGCACCTTCGGCGCATGCCCTCACGGTATCGTCATTCTACTTGCTTCATCAACCATATATCAGGGCCTTTTTAGCCAACTAACGAGAGGGCAGTGGCCCACAGTCCCTTAAATTGCTCACCTTTTCAGCTCATTAGGTGCCCACACTAAGTCCCTGTTTGACATCAAATAATAATAACACAAACTAACAATTTACAGCTAAATTACACAGTTTATAAAGGCTACGGCTACTATCAGAATGCTCTGCGTATTTTTATATCTGGTTATTTACGAATAGCAATTATTGTATACCTACAAGTACATCCACTAGTTGCAATCAACACGAATTTGAACCTAACTAAGACCACCTGTCATGGAATTATATCTATGTCACGTGATTAACTTATCTAAATATGACTACCCTCAATTACCTGTGTGAAACATCGAATATAATGTAAAGTCATTTTCTTCCCCTACAAGTGATTTTACCGATTTTTATGTTCGACATTACCTCTTGTTTTTTGGGGAAGTGTACATTTCTAACACATGAGATCTCAAAATTAAAAATGTTTAAATGCAACTAGCAAGACCCGGGAAGTGCCATTTCCGCCAACTTTGTCAATAATGTGCTTTCTCCACTACGCGCCAACGACATCATTACGGGTGCTAAGTGGTAAAATGATGTTATATTTGCAAGCTTTTTACAGGACGAAAAAAAAAATGTTCAAAATCATTCATTTTTATTTTCTACGCATCTGCGTCGGCATACAAATGCACCCTTCGTGTTCGCTTGCTTGTAAGTGTTGTGCATTTACGACATCGTGTTATTTTAAAGCATAGGTTTGTAAACTGTACAGATAACTCAGGTTAGGACCTATTGTCTGAACTCTATTAGGACCTATACGACAGCACCCTCGGATAGGACGCTGGAGAGCCCCATTGAAATCAAAATGACTCGATCAAATATCGAACGACTTTATTCTGTAAGTTCACTACATGGCGTGTAGAACTTCAGTTCATCATTCCTTGCGAGACAATAATAATCAACATATCTATATATTGAATCTGACAATGTTTTATCAACTTGATATTTCACATGCTATATTTATTCTAACAATAAACATCAATTTACCATAACCAATCTAATCGCGTGCTGCTGTCAACCTGAATGAGGGCGTATGACATATTCGGTGTAAGTGACCACCGACGCGTTGACAAATAACTTTTGCTATCGAGGGCGCTCGACCATCTCATTCAGAAGAAAGAGTGAAAATTGAAACCTTCCCAACCATACCATTAACGACATGTCCCTACAGGGGATTGAATCCTTATATAGCCGCCCTGACCTAGTACGAATCAGCAGAGAGAGGCTCTGGATGCAACGCCTTCGCACCATTCACCCTCATGGGCTTAACATTCAGGAAGGACATGACTAACTTTTCTTCTGTCCCCTCTCCTTCTCCCCTTGTTCCCGCCCCCTCCCCTTCACTCATCCTCCCACAGCTCTCTTCCCCTCCCTTTTTCTCCAAACCTTTCTGTCTTCGTCCTTCTCCAGTTTATTCCCTACCCTGTTCCTTTTATCTCAGATTTGTCCCTCCACTGTTTATCTCCTACCTCTCCTCTTTCCCTGTTGCTTTCTTCTTTCCATCACTTGTCTACTTATAATCCCCTTTCATCTATCTCATTGTGTTCACCGTGCTCATTAACCTGTCTGTATTCTGTGCGTGTTTTTGTCCCCTCTGTTACTGTACTTGTTATTTAGCCTCTGAAGAAGATCCTGCTAGGATCGAAACGTCAGGCCAACTTACTTTTACACATCAAAAATGAAACTAATCAGATCAAACAACAAACTTGGTTGTAAAAGAAGTGAATAGTCGGATAAATATTGATTAGTATGATAAATAGTGTGCATTGTCAAATTTATTTGAATGATATAACTGGATTCAATGCTGTTTTGTTCTTTTCTAATAAAACTGAACAATCTCTGTCTAGTTGGAAAATGGTTTTCGTCTGTCCATTTTCTCGTTCTACCAGTGACGGTGGAAGAGTTTTAAATCATAAGGAGTGTGGGTGGGGTGGGCGGAGGGGGTGGGCGGAGGGGTGGGCGGAGGGGGTGGGGGTAGGGCAGGGACAAACTTCATCGGGCAGTGGGGCTAAAGACCACTGGCGGATCCAGGGCCTTTGTTTGGGAGGGGCCAAAGTGGCATTAGAGTGATATGGGGGAGGGGTCTAAGGGGAGGGGGTGGCCCCCTCCCCTTTTGAAAATTTTCTATTGCTGAATGCCCTCAGATGCAATTTGGTGCGACAAAAGTGTACAATGGTGATGTTAATTTACTTCTAAAAAAAATGTTTCCCAGGTGTAATTTTCTAAAATATTTATAAAACAAAGTTGGGATCATCTTTCTCAAGAAATTTTATTTCTCATAGGTTATAAATTTCTTACAACCAGCCTGTAACTGCAAAATGGTGTTAAACTGTAAATCCTCATGCTCATACATTTACATAGCTCCCAACTCTTGAGAAGGCAAATGCTGGTCTATGCCACGAATCGCCGTCCTGGGGCAGGGGTATAAGGAATTTGATTTTTTTTGGAATCCTGGTGATGCCTACATGTAAAATGGTGGCACTTAGAAAGGCTTTTGTCACCCAAAATTTTCTGAGAAATATGCATTTTTTTTGTGTAACCTCAATAAATTGAATAGTAGGTGATAATTCATTCTGTCCCGTGGCATGAAAATGTTCGCTGCTCGCCCCAATGAAAAGAATTATAGGCTAATTTGAGGTTCAAATGATGCTGTAAAGGAGGTTTTATACTCTATTATGCTAAATGCTAAAGAAATGATGGTTGCTAAGTCAAAATTTGATGCAAATTTTTTTATGTATACTTGACAATTAAAATGCGGTTTTTTCGGACGCTTGTGCGGGTCAGCGGGTTTGGGTGTTAGAATGCGGGTCTAATTCCCGCGAATTGCGGGTCAGTTGGGAGCTCTGCATTTAATTTTAAACCAGAAAACGAAAAGGTTTAGACTAGTCTACCACTGCTATTCCTCTCGATTTTTTTAATTTCCAATCATATGATTTAGCGGATGTTCGGAAACACTTTTTGGCTCACCTTTGGGGGGGGGGGGGGCCATGGCCCCCCTTGGCCCCCCCTTGGATCCGCCAGTGCTAAAGACCACCAAGTTACATATACACTTCCCGGCCATTTTCGGTGCATGGCCGTACAAAAAAACAGCATTGAATGTTCTGTTTTAACCAAAGAGAACATTCTAATTGTAATTGTATTAATGTATTCAAGAATATGGTACATCAAATTTAAAAAAAAAACGGTAATTTTACAAAGTTATAATTTATAAAAGGTCATTTTTATTAGAAAAGATCATTTCGTATTACAAAGAGGGGGACTTTTGCGAGGTACTTTTTATAAAATATTATCGTTAATATCTACCACCCCCCACCATTCCCCACGAGACACAGACAAATCACTGTAAGCTTCATGTAAGTGCTCTAAATTTGTTCAATATTACTAAATGGTTGTACAGAAGGGCTGCAGGCGAAGTAAATGGCAGAACAAAGTTCACAATAATACTTGTTGCTGTTACTATACAGTGTACATAATCTTCAGTAAGGCTAATGTGCAACAAAGATAAGCTATGTAATCTAACTAAACACGAACGGATAGCCCATCAGAGACAAGCAGAGTAGATTAAGTGTCTGGTAATATAAACATGTATATAATAAAATATCAAGCAATCACCTTAATTCAATAGAAAGAGTATTATAAAAGTGTTTGTTTAAATCCACATATATAAACCACTTTTAGTAAGTAAGGGTTAACCTACTTAAGAAATGAAGAATTGGACACCTTAATTCAATAGAAAGAGTATTAGAGGTGTAGGTTTATATCCACATACATTTAAACCCAGTGGCGAGGAAGTAACTTTTGAGTGGGGGGGGGCTGAAGACTGATGGCCGGCCTGGGGAGGGTTTAAGGGGAGGGGGTGCCCCCCTCCCCTTTGGAATTTTTTTGCATTTCCAGGTGGCCTCAGATGCAATTTGGTGCAATATAGCACACTTCAACACCCACTCCCTTTTGTAAACTTAATTTTGTATTTTCACTTGGCCTTAGATGCAATTTGGTGCTCCAAATGAGATTTTTTTTTCTCATTTGGAAATGAAAAAGGGGTTTTCTGACTTGCGAAGCGGGGGCGGAATGATACTTCCGCCCCTCCACATTTTTCACTGGGGGGGGGCTTGCGCCCCAGCCCCCCCCCCCCCGGTTCCTACGCTCTTGTATAAACCATCTTAAGTAAGTTAGGGTTAGGATTAACCTAACCAAGACAAGAAGAATTGAACATTTCAAAGCTGTATCTTACACATATCATTGGTAATTATCATTAAGGTGTTATTGTCTATGAATTTGCTATAAAACTCATATAATGGTCATTAATATACATTATTTATAATTACATTCAACTATTCCACTCTAAACATTTCCCTCTTTGACACATTATCTATATGAGCACATTCTAAGCCACTTGATATCTCGTGATTTTCAACTGCATCGGATTATCTGTGACTTGATACACCCACTCAGACACGCATACACAATGGTCCCCCTTGCCCCTGGGAAATCAGAGCATTTCACAATCAAGTAAAAATAACTCAAAATGATTGGGCCCTGCACCCAACTGAAGCTGAAATTAATGTTTTTGATAAAACATGAATATCAGAAAACATTTAATATCTGAAAAGTGAAAATGTCTCAGCCCAAGTCGCAGGATTCCCAGCAAGGCGTAGAATACATTCCGGAGTATTTTAATTCCTTCCTCTGACATGTGTTTTCGTGCTTTAAACTCACTACAAGCAGTGGAGTAGCCAGAGGGGTGGGAAGATGGGTGTAGGCCGGGGGATGTCCCTCAAAAGCATTTTCGAGGACGAAACGGGTTAGCAAGAAAGAGTGACAAACTAAAAAACATAATGCTAATAAACTTCTTTTTTTTATGAGAAATGAGTATCATTAAGGATCGGTAGTTAAGATTAAATCTGAATGAGCCAATGAGAACACGTGGATAAATGATATGATAACGGAATTTACTTACGTTTTCACGTTTTCTAAACCGAACGATCAAAACCTGCCTTTTGTGGAATGTTTATTGGTGAACCACGTGACCGATTCCTCTTCATTGTGTCCTTATAGCAGGGCTTCGGAAGAGGGTTCAATCCAGAAGGTGGGATGGGGTGGGGGGGGGGGTGGTGGCAGACATCTAATGCAGTGTGACATATCTCAAAATATCGCTAAGATTACGGCCAAGATTATACTACGATATCAATATCTCAGCCACTCGATTCACCATATTATAGACATTTGCAAGTAAGGAAGTTTGCAAGTAAGGAATATCTCAAAATGATACAGCTTCCGGGGTTTCACCCTCTGCACCCTACTGGGTATTTCACATTCATTTCACTAACATGGAATTTCTCTCTTAAATGTTTTTTTTTTTGTTGCTGTAAAGTGACTATCGGGTAACAATAGATATCTAGAAGTGAAACTGGTGCAGCTCAGTGAAGTCCCAATGTGACCCACTGCGGTTTAGAATATATTCGGGAGAAATTTAATTCTGCTCTCTGAATGTATTTTCTTGCTTTAAACTCGATATGAGCTTTGGCGTATATCCAGAGGGCTAAGGACAGGGACCCCCCTCCCCCTGCCTCCCTTCACGCAAATAATTTTAGGGGACGAAACCGGGGTTGGCAAAAGGAAAACCGACAAATAAAATAAATATCCGTGATAAATATGATACTTGATATGCTACTTGTGTTGATATTACGGCGTAATCTGCTTCTGGTCAGTTGTTCTCTCATTAGCCACACTATGCATAGCACGAGATTTCTCTGAACAGTTACCTTAGATTCAGTAATTGACTCTTCTAGACAAAGTTACCTGCGTCACGTGGGCGCAAGGGTGTGGGGAGTACATGTGGGTCATGTCCCCATCTCTGATCGTCAGTCGTGGGAAATGGTTCAGTCGGTGGATTGTTGCAATCATCCTGGTGAGGATTGGACCCTTGATACGGTTGTATCCCATCCTCGTCGCCATTGTAAAGTTCTCTACTCCAAAGAATACACTGACAGTATAGAGTATATTGTATTCGACTTGTTCCTTCTATTTCTAAATCAGTTCTACTTCTTAATAATAATATGTACATGAATTTAATACAGTGGGAACAAACAGGGTGAATCATGCATTGTTTATATATGAAGATAAGAACATCGCCTACTGGAGGGAGAGAGGTCAAAAGGCCACAGCAGCGAGACCACAGATTCTAAATAAGCCTAGCTGCAGTTACTTAAAAGGGTAGCACATTGTATATCATGGACATTACAATCCGTATGTCCTGAATAAATCTCAGATCGCGTAATGTTACAATATCTACACGCTTTTGTCGAATTGTTTATAATTTCTTCATTGTTTTCATATATTTTTAATAAACAGTGGTGTTACGTTGTTTTCATTTTCGTAAACGAATCAGTAGAGTTCTTGTCAAGACATATTCAGAGTTAGTCATCACCGCTTGTAGTTGCATCTACAAAGTCTGCGTACTTTACAGGCATATTAAGCACATAGGACAAAATACGTCTGAAACTTACAATGGTTTCTTATTAATGGGCGTAACTGAGAGCAATGCATATACGTACAGTAGGTACTTTAGAACGGCTGATATGACAGCATAAACACAGCAAGGCATAAAAATCAGCTATGAATTGT
Organism: Apostichopus japonicus; assembly: GCF_037975245.1. Taxonomy (NCBI): domain Eukaryota; kingdom Metazoa; phylum Echinodermata; class Holothuroidea; order Aspidochirotida; family Stichopodidae; genus Apostichopus; species Apostichopus japonicus. The sequence continues at coordinate 2,018,136 of NC_092574.1, read as the reverse complement.
ATGATTAAATAAAGTATTTTATTGTGTTTACTATAAAACATGAACTTTGAAACCAGTTAAACTATGAACTGATTCCTACCGATATCTATTTAGTGTCCAGGATCGTATGTTAGAACGTCACATGACCTAAACGACGCCATCTTGGCAATTGGATGTTCTTCATTCCTGTTTCCGTGAATTCTTTTTTTCCGTTATTTTCATCTGTTATTTAAGGATTAAAGGATTCTAGACTTAAATTCTACTATGGATGATAAACCCACAAAGCGATGATGGTATACTGGTAAGTAACGTACATGAGACAGTAATGGCGTGAAGCTTTATATGTACTGATATACTAAACACGTCATTAATAACACAGGCTATGTAGTGATATACTAAAAACGTCATAAATAACACAGGCTATGTTAAATTTATGACAACAGCTTACTATATAAACATGACGTCTTGAAGGTAATTTCAATGTATAAGAAGTATAATCCATGTCTGTATGATCATATTTCAGTGTCGATTGTAATATTTCATCAATTTGAAGGGAATAATGTTAGGCTCATGTTAGTCAAACTCTTATTATGTAAATCCTGGTTATTTATAAGTTCATTCATGTAGCTACAACATATCTCTCCAATCAGAACATGTGCTATCCTTTCACTTTATTGCTGTCAGACCAGATCATAAATATACTAACAGTGAGTCCTGTCGAAACAGACATTTAGAATTGTAATACTTTCATAGCAGGCCTTGCGCCTTTAGGCTTAGGTCCAACTTAAATACATGAATCTGGACGGAAGTCATTTAATATATTCCTCAAGGTATAGGATTATTTTCAGCTTGCAATTATATGCATGGCAGAGATGCATTTTTCTTACTTTCTATCCGTATAGAACATGGAATAAACCATGTGTGAAGAATATGGACCATTGGATCAGTTTTTCTTAGATAAATCTAGTGAGAAGTTCATGAAACATGTTATAAGTTAGGCCTATATGTGGGAAATAAAGAGAACATTGAATAAGTTAGAATAGGCTTACCCGGTGGGAATGTGGTTCTTGTCAGTAAAACCACTGTGAAACATTACAGTATTTTTAAACTCTACAAACTGCATGATAATTAGGAAGAATATTAAAACAATAGAATAAACAGATTAAGTTTAAGAATTTAACTGATTTTTGAGATTTTCGTATTGTATGATAGCTATCACGTGACTAATATATTTGCTTTATCAGGGTGACCAGAACGATGCATGGTAAATGTTATTTTACTGAAAGTATTAGAAAAATATAAATCATGTGAGATTCAAACTAATATAGCTTATAAAGGAACCGTTACTATTGTTTTCCTCTGTCCGAGTCTCAGTCGTGCCCCTTAAAGTAGCAGTCTAACTTAGGCTAACAATTTTAACCTGGTAGGCTAATACTATACACAAGAGTGTGTTTCGATAACAGTGGGTCATCTTTCTCTCTAACTTCATCAAACAAATTTTACTAGGGAATAATTAATCAATTTGATTAGATCCTCAACGTTAATATTTCGTCACGTACACGTTTTGTATTGCTGCACTATACACATTAAAGACTATATTTGAACATTTTTAAAGAAGAAAATCAGTTTTACCTCACTTTTTAAATGAACCTTGAATATAGTCAAACTAATGACCTACATTTTTTATCTGATATCAAATTAGCATCGATAGAATAATAAAAATCAACTCAAACAGCTTATGCAAATGAATAACCGTTGTATCTACAATTAAGAGAGAGAGCCTCGCAATAATTGTGAAGCCCGCCATCTAAAATGATGACATGTAGGTGACATTCTTAAAAAATATTGTGAATATTGATAACAAAACAGAAAGTTGAATATTTCAGGGCGGGTTACTATTAGATTACTTCAAAGGTCGATGTTTGTGTAAACAGAGATAAGGAGAGATTCACTTTGATGTAATCTTTGTCGAGCCAGAGACCTGTTGGTAAGGTGACTGTTTCTGTTGACTTTTATAATTATACATTGACTTATGATAATTGTATTTAGTTAGCTTTATCAATTCATATTGTATCTATATGTATTCAACAGATCATCGCTTTGAATGATAATCATGGATAATATCACTCAAAGGAAGAGAAAAGTGAAGTCCCAAGTTTATCCCGCCAACCAGCCACGAAAGTTATTGTGACGTCACAATCGATGGAGCGCCTTACAGTGCAAGGTTTGTTGTAATTACACAGTTTTGTGTTAGTAACTTAGCATTACAAGGCTGATGTTTGAAGTAAACATTGATAAGGTTTAAAGTCTCAGCATTGTAATTCCTCTAACAGTGTATGATCGAGAGTTCAACATGATTTATTTTATACATTATATTTATATTGTATAAATTAAAGCTAGATTTGTTTTATGTGTTATGAGTGACTTATGTAATATTATGTGATATTATAATACATTATTATAATAATAGATATTAACAAATGCACCGAAAAATCTTGAACCTTTAACTCCTGGACTGCTAGGCAGGACTGAGTTCAGATATAAAATGTTCAAGTTTGTTCCAAAGAAGGGGAATAAACCGCTAATCCGCCTGTATCAGATCGAGAGCAAAGTATATGAAATATTTATGTTATTATAACTTAATTCACAAAAGGCCAATAAAATCAACATCTACTGAATTCGAAATGAATTATACCAGTTGAAATCGACATGTACCTTATTACTTTGACCTAACTGATTAGAATTGTAATATGTAGATATGAACGCATAGAAGGTGACGTAAATTATCAAATTACGCCGATTTAACTTGTATAATTATGTCGTTGACAGTGACAAAAAACAGATTGCCCGCCACAATTGTTTTTAGTTCATATATAGGCACTGAAACATCCCAATGTTATTGACCCCCAAAAATGTTTACAAATCAAAATTTGTTTTCATTACAGACAAAAGGGCCATACTCATCAGTTCTCTAAAGAGAAGGTATAAACTACAATATGACGCAATCCAGCCCATACCGTACATCAAGGACAGACTATATTGTGTAGACAAGGTATTTGTTGAGGGCGGTACAGAGATCTATGTTGTTGAAGGAGCGACGAGGGAGATAGCAGGACCATGGGTACGTGTGGACTCGTACAAAGATATCTTCACGGACCCTCGAATGAAAGCCAAACGGCGCATCATAGAAGCAGAAGCCGGGTATGGTAAGTCAACAGTAACCCTACAGCTCGCCTATGATTGGTGCAATGGAGTCAGTGATTCACCTTTTAAAGACGTAGAGATTCTAATTCTTCTCCGGTTGAGGCAGCTAAACAGCAAGATATCAATCTATCACGCAATAAAGCTGTTCTTAGCACCAAAAGATCCTCGAATCAAATCTTCTGATATTAAAAATATCATTGAAAGCTGTTCTTCTGTTAAGGTACTCCTGGACGGGTATGACGAGTTTCCTGATAGGGACGGAGCTACCGGAAGTGATGTAGAACGTATCATTACAAGGAATCTGTTTAGGAATATTGATGTTACCCTGACAACCAGATATCTTCCGAACGACTATGACAAAGCAAACACAAAATATGTAAGGTTAGTTGGCTTTGACGAGAAAGCACGCGACCAGTACATTCGCAAAGCTGTTACTGGGGATAACGAAGAAAGCGTTGCTAAAATTAAGCGCGCTTTGAATGAAAACCCGATTCTGGATGACCTATGTCAAGTGCCTCTCTTATTTGTAATGTTTTCTCACATGACCCACGAAAAGACACATTTTCAGAAATTTAAGTCAGCTACCGGTTTCTTTCGCTACATGATTAAATGTTTCCATAGTCACATGAGAAACAAATCACTGGACAAACACGCAAAGGAACACATGAGCGAACATGAAAGTGAACACGACGAACTGAGTAAAGTAGCATTTGAAGGTCTCTGCGGTGAAAACCAGCAGTTATCATGGCGTAAGGATGGACTCTGTACACGATTAGGTCAAGGGTTTTGTCAACATTATATTGCAGTAGGTATCTTGGTAGAGGAAGAAGTGTCTGCTGAGACAAACGAACAGACTTCTGCTACAGATATACAGACAAGGACTGACGTAAGGTTCTACCATAAACTATTCTGTGAATGGTTTGCATGTTTTAGACTGGTAGAAGTTGTAGCTGCTACAAGAGGGGCATCTGCGCTGAAGAATGTTCTTGATAAAGTGGATCCATTTAATCTTCAGTACCTCTATCGATTCACCTGTGGGATTAGCCCAGCAGTTGGGAGGAGAATAATAGAATACTTGAAGAGCAGAAGAGACGGTGATAAGTTCGCCATCCTCTGCATCCTGGAACAAACTGGTGAGGTAGATGGAATCAAGGACACCGTCAGGGATCTGTGTTCAAAGGAAGTTAAGATCAGGTTCGACGACAGCAAGCTTCTTCAGAGATCCACCATCCAGCTCTTGGAGATTGCATCAAGATTTGATGTAAGTATATTCATCATATGAAAAAGATATGATACGTTAGTTTCTGTTAACTATACCAAAACAACTAAATGCTGACCTATGAACAAAAGATACAAAAAACTATCAATATCAACAACAACATAATTTAAAACCAAATCCACTTCATGAATGTTTACATTAGTTTCAGTGACAGACAAATCTAAATAAATATATATTACATAAAACTACTCAGCCCGCCAAGAGAAAGTCACTAATTATCAATGTGTTGTTTTATTTAAGATAAATCTTGTCTCATCGATGACTGTTTCGTTATGAGATATCATTCAAACCTATTGGAAGTATGAGCAAAGATAGTTTAAGAATTAAGTCTACTGAAATAAATGTCTCAGATAACCTAGACAGCCAGCGTCTGTTCCATCTGGTCGTAAATACGCGATTCAGATCTCTAAAATATTAAGAAAACCAACCCGTAAACTCCAGAGGGTCAAGTAGTTAATGCATTAAACGTCACAACTTACAGATTACTGCTTGAATCAACACAGGACCGCACAACGTTTTGCTTTATGCATGTCTCCACGTACAAATCGTGGAAAGGAAATTAAGATTCAATACCGTACTATTCACGGGTAGTCATGTGAGACCTGTAGTAGGGGGTACAAAGTAAGATTTTAACTTATATTTCATTACCAAACTCAAGAATAATAAACCAAGTCAGAAACAGTGTAGATTGATTCCATTATTCGAGTTTTAATATTGATATGTTATAGTTGACGCTGCAGGAAGTAACATTCGAAAATAGTGTTTTCTTGATGTAAGGCGGTTCCTATCAACGCATTGCACACTTCATGACAGTAATGCAGGCTAATGTATACCTTATCAGTAAATATTGTCAAAGGGTAACTCTAGACAGAATTTTTCATATGGATATGTTTTAGTACAAAAAGAAAAAGAAAATTTAGGTGCCGGAAATTGACGAATAGCTATTGAGTTTTTCAAGATGTTCACCTTAAAACTATGTTAAGCCACTGGAATGCTCCTTTTAGCCTTCAGAGATGACGAGTGACCCCTCTGAAACGGGCCTACATGTTAACAGTAATTCCTTGATATCTAAATTACATAACCCCATGATATATTTGTAATTTAGTGCAAAACTATCCCTTATTGTAATCTAGGGTAGACAAATCCCTTATTGTAAGCTAGTGTAAAAATCATATCCCTTATTTTATTCTGGTGTAAACATATCCATTATTGTAAGAAAGTGTAAACATCATATCCCTTATTGTAATTTAGGGTAAACAACATATCTCCTATTGTAATCTAGGGTAAACATCATATCCCCTTTTTTCATTTATGCTCAACATATCCCTTATTGTAATTTACTGTAAAAAAAATCCCCAATATAATCTATTTTTTTAATTTATGGTAAACATATCCGTTATTGTAATCTAGTGTAGACATATCCCTCTTTGTAATCTAGGGTAAACATCATATCCCTTTTCTTCATTTATGCTCAACATATCTCTTATTGTAATTTACTGTAAAAAAAATCCACTATATAATCTATGGTATACATTATAACCCTTTTTGCAATCTAGGGTAAATATTATATCCGTCATTGTAATCTGAGGGTAGACATCATATCCCCTATTGTAATCTGGGGTAGATATATCCCTTATTGTAATCTTGGGTGGACATCATATCCATTATTTTAATCTGGGATAGACATATTCATTGTTTTAATCTGAGGTAGACGTTTCCCAAATTGTAATATAAGGTAAACGCCATATCCCCTATTGTTATCTAGGGTATACATAATGTCCCCTATTGTAGTCTAGGGTGGATATTATATCCATTATTTTAATTTGGGAAAGACATATCTATTGTTTTAATCTCGGGTAGACATATCCCATATTATAATATGGGGTAGACATATCCCTAATTGTAAGCTATGGTAAACATAATATCCCCTATAGTTAACTAGGTCATATCCCCTATGGTAATCTAAGGTAGACATATCCCCTATTGTAATCTAGGGTAAACATAATATCCCCTATAGTTATCTAGTTCTAGGGTATGCATCATATCCCCTATGGTATTCTAGGGTAGACATATCCCATATTACAATCTAGGGTGGACATATCCCTTATTTTAATCTGTTGTAGACGTATCCCTTATTGTAATCTAGCGTACACATGTCCCTTATTGTAATATAGTGTAGACATACCCCTTATTGTAATCTAGGTTAGACATATCCCTTATCGCCATAAAGTAATTGATCTTCAATGAGTTTTGAGTTGTATTTGAGGAACTAACCGTCTATACAGTATTAAGGTACATTGTACAGTCACTTTAAGTCATGGAATTCACTTCTTTACTTTTACTCATTCTCAAATAGTAAAAGTGTTATAAACATCCAACTTGCACTGCCGTTGCGTGTTTTAATGTTCAACAACATTTCGATATTACATTTCTAGTTCTTAAAATCATCCTTTAATTTAGCCTCTGGTTTTACAATAGTCTTATTACGTTTGCTTTTGATTTCTACCAGTAAAAACATGACAAACTTTAAAACTGGCCGCGAAACATTGAATTATGCATTTTGCATAAGGTGTGGCGAGGTATGAACTGGGCCACAGAAGTGTAGTTTAGTTGATCATCAGAGGACCCCTGGGTGGGAACACAGAGGTAGAGCATTGTTATTGTAGTACGCATGCGCCTTGGAAATACTAGCCCTCTCCACCATATACAAGGCTGACTGGTGAATGCCAGCTCAACATTTATTGTTCACAGCAATCTCAAGTTCACAGGTTGGCTACGCAGGTAAAAGGTCCAGATCCAGATTTGCAAAGAACCACGGCGGCGATCAGTTCTGCACACGTAAAGACAACAGATCTCCATGAGTGGCATACTTTTTCAAAACTTCTTAAAAAATGGTCTACTTCGGCTCGTTATTCTCGAATTAAAGAATACAAGTAACATTTGAAAGCATTATAGTTAAAAACATCCTGCAAAGAGTTGCAAGCAACAAATATTAATCGTATTTATCCGCAACGACTCGGTGTAATTTGGTGATCTCGGGCACTTATACAACTAGCCCGTAATGGCATGGCATTATGTACTACACAGTCATATGTAACGCTTGTTACGTGTTTTGTGTCACGATGAACCAGGGCCAGAAAATCGACAGCAGAGTGTCACATTTGTACAATGATAGACTAGACCTACATTGTATTCGTTAGATTAATCGTGCATTTGGCCTTCAGTATAAATCACCGTATGTCCGTACAATGTCGCTAACTAGGCGAGGATACAGTAACGTTAATATGTAGTTCAATTGAGCCAATGGGTGTCCAGGATTCTGTGTATTCTCTGTTACGTCCGGAACATGTGTACGTCGTGATTGACAACCGTTAATGTGCTTTGTTGTCAGGTTAATCTGTGATGGTTTGAGTCATAATTTCTTCGCTGATATTGCAGGCACTTGCTGGCTAAAGTACTGTTTATAAATTAGGCTTACCTTGAGTCTACTTTAAAGGACCAAACGCCGAACTGGCTGATTCGTGACCGAAATAGCTTCAAAAGCAGGCGCGTATCCAGGGGGGGGGCGTTGGGGGCGCGCGCCCCCCGGGTAAGAAAAAGAGGAGAGAAAAAAAAGAGAAGAAAAAAGAGAAGAAAAAAGAGGAGGAGGAGAGGGAGGAAGGGAAGAGTAAAAGTAGAAAAGGAGAGAGTAAAAGAAAAACGCCAAGACATCGGGAAGAGAAAGAGGAACAGTGACATCATTACAGCGCCTATCCCTATTATATACACATGGCCGGGTAGCCAGTGACGGATCGAGGATTTCGGAAGGGGCTTGCGCCTCACCCTACCCCTTACACCGACAAATACATTTTTGACGTTTTCATTTTTCCTCTCTCACTAATGTATCTATATATATACTATATATGGTATATCATAACGCGTGTATGTGTATGGACGCCTTGAACAATTGTGCTATGAAACCAACTGTGGCTGGTCTCGAACTCGACCGAGTCGTCGGGGAACATGACGCATTTCGTGAAGGGGGCGACCGCCCCCCCCCCCGAGCATATTTTGTTATGATATCGCTAGTAATTTCGAAATAGAAAATGCTTAGATGCAACTTACAAGGCATGGAAAGTGTCATTTCCAGCCATCTGGGAGGCATTTGCGGCCAAAATTTTCTTGTACGCTTCGCGCCAACTCGTGGTGGCGCTACGCTTAGATAGTTGGCCTACAGGCTTCGCCCCTCCCTTGGCAAATTATTCGCTACGCGCCTGTTCGAATTTGTAAAGCAAACAGCAGATATCACATCATATCAGTGAGCATGAAAATGGCGGTTCCAGGATGAACAGCCTCAAAACTGTCGATGTGTGTAGTCATTTGATTTGGGAGGCTGTAACGACTTGCCCGAAAAATATAACCTAAATTTTTTCGCTCGCTCCGCGCGCGTTGAACATGTTAATGTCAATATCATAAGCAAGCATCGGTCATTGAATCGCATGCCATCGTGTATACCGTACGGTCCGTGGAAATTGCGCAGTATACCGCGGGATGCTAATGTAAACAACGGAATGTCTTATGTAGGTGGAGAAAAAGCATGTAGGTCCAATTATGTCAAATTCTTTTTTACATTATTAGTCGGCTTAGTAGAACTTTACTTTAATTATCAAGGAGATATTTTTTAAACTATTCATTTCTTTTAACTACATCATTGCAATTTATATTTCTTTCAATATGAGCCCCCCCCCCCCCCGCCTCCTACGCCTATGTGTGTAGTGTTCGGTTTCGGAAATATCTGCTATTTTTTCATTTCCTTCATCCAAGTTTTATAATAGCCGATATAAGAGGGTGTAATATTTGTACACCAATAAATTAACTGTGTCTGAATTTTCCAAAATTTCCTTACCAACATTCTTCATCATACTACCCTCTACTCATGTAATTTTTACCGGTCTGTTAGGGGTTGAAGGAGGTTTTTCTATATTGGTTGTCCATAGATGACATTTTGTGCAACATTATGGGTATGGTTTGAAGTGAGTTTATTCACGAGAAAGGTGAATTTTCAAATTCTGAACAAATAATGGGCTTAAACCTTCAAAAGTGGGGCTGTCGGGTATTGTGGGCCGCGACGTAGAATCACCTACAAAAGCAATGATCCACAGGAGATGCGATGAGGTCGAACATGATGTGTGACTGGTGAAAATCTTGAAAAAGGTTATGGATGGAAAATAAACTATTGGGAAATACTTGGTTCTCAGGCAAAAGTGTACATCTGGTTGGTCATTTTCAAGCCCGAGAAGTGCCATTTCCGGTGATCTAGGGGTATAAAAACCCAACATTTTCTTGTACGCTGCGCGCCAACCGATGGTGGCGCTTCGCTTAGATAGTAATTCGCGCCCCCCGGGTTAGAAAATCCTGGATACGCCCCTGAAAAGGGTTGCAGTAACCAAGACCCCTCCATTGAATATCAACAACTAACTTTCACCTTCACCGCGCACTATACAATGCGAGTATTTGTGTTCAAATACAGTTGTTCTAGTTCTTTTTAGATTTTATCACATATGCAAATTAGGTGTAACATTTACCTTCCATACAACGACATCCGTGTATGTGGCTTTTGCTGCTTGGGTGTCTCAAGTCTGTATCATATGCCGTTAAGATGACCAGAATGAAACAAATCGGTGCTGTTAGCTCCGGAACGTAATGCTTTATCTGGTTTCAGAAAAGGCTTATTTATTAGGGGGAAATATTTTTATCTTGATGGCCCTTTATAGCAGCCGTAAAATTTTCATCGGGACGCATCTAGAATATGTTCCTCTTTCCCAGTGAGATAAATATGCATCTTCGTTATCCATCTTTGTAAAGCCTGGTAACTTAATACGTAATGGAACTAAAGCATCTTATCTTCAATCTAAAAAGGTATCTAGTCATATATCGTAATAATGATGATATCAACTAACTATGAAACAAGTATACGATACCACGGGGTGAACTCCTTATGATCTTTAAATTTGTTTGTAGTGTAAACATGCAGTGACTGTCATACAACGGAAGTTAGGTACGTTATAAATTTAGTTTGTGGTACAGGCATAGGCGTACGGGACCATTTCAGTTTGGGGGGGCAGAACTTTTTTGCGGAGCGCCACCATCGGTTGGCGCGTAGCGTACAAGAAAATTTTTGGCACACAATGCCTCTCAGATTGCCGGAAACGGCACTTCTGAGGCTTTGCAAGTTGCATCTAAACATTCTTTATTTTATAATCTCACGTTTTAGAAATTTACACTTCCCCAAAAATTTGGTAAATTAGAAGGAGAAAAAATGGTAACATCACTTTGAAGGGGAAACATGGGACAGTATATTTTTTTAAGCTCCTATTTAGTTACCTTATTTATTATTTTAACACAGTACTCAGCTACCTCCAGAAAAACATACATTGTTCAACGACACGTAGGCGGGATAATGTCGCTGTGTCGGGTGAGACTGCAATTTGTCTCACAAAAAAGTATAAAATATAGCACAGAATATGATAAACCTGTACTTCTAGGCTTGTAGGCACTCCCCCCCTCCCCCCACCATCCATGAAAAAGAAAATGTTTCTTATATACACTCTGTTGGGGATGTCCAGGTCAAGCCCGGCGGAAGCACTTTTAATCTGGGGGGGAGCACCGACATCAAAGGGCACCTTGCAGAAATTCGATTGGACTGATGCAGCCTTATATTTAGTACCCTTTATAACTCTTATTGTATTATCTTATTTGTGTATACACATCACTCCATCAACGCCCCCCCCCCCCCTAAAGGAAATATGCATACTAGCACTGCAATATCCAATGCGCAAATTGGGAAACAAGGAACAAGTTTTCTTTTGAGACAAAATGAGGTGAAATCATGCTAGTTGCTAATGTAGGAATCTTCCGAATTAGAGTTTTTTCCTTGTTAATATCTTAACAATTTTTTTCCATTCGAAATAGCTTTGAGTTTGACCCACAGAAATTCAGTATAGTCACGGGCTTAGCCAGGATTTGCAAAGTTGTATGCACGACTATCTGAGCGGAGCGCCACCATCGTTGGCGCGGAGCGTACTAGAAAATTTTTGGTTTTACAAACCCCTCAGATGGCCGGAAACGGCCCTTCCCGAGTGTTCATTCTGGTTCCCTGGCCTCTTGCTAAGGCACCTCAACTTTTATGTAGAAAAAAGGCACATTTTTAACCTGAGGAAAAGTGGGGGGCATGTTCCCCCTGTGCCTCCCCCCCCCGGTTCCGCCGCCCTTGGTCCAGGTATACAATTGACTAGTTAGAAAAAAAATTGATCGTGCAAAAAGCGTGGTAGCCCAGATGAACTGCGCTTACGGTGGTGTTACACGGAAATATTCGGGCATCATGATGCTAAATAAAGAAAATCATGGAATTTTCGGGCATAAACTTGAAAAAGATTTGGGCAAGCTACTGCATATTTATAAATATATATTTATTTCCAGAGGACAAGAAATTCGGGCAAAAGTCCTGAAAAATTCGGGCAGCCTAAGAGGAGGAAAAAAATATATATATATATATTTTTTTCCGAATTTTGCCCGAATTTCTTGTCCTCTGGAAATTTGGGGGGCAGTCTGCCCCCTGCCTGCCCCCTGCCCCCCCCCCGCCTCGTACGCCTATGGGTACAGGCTAAGTAAAAATCGATAACAATATGCAAGCAAGTTCCTGATTAGGAAAGGCAAGATAGACGTGAACAAATATGTTAATATTAATATAGCATGTTTATGATAACGAAAGATAGATACTAGAATAAGTAAATTCGTATTAAGAAGGAAAACAAAAAACATTTAAAGAAAGTTTTTCCATGTTGAACATGGACAGTTCCGATATGTAACATGTCAAGTGAAAACAGGTTTGGTTTTCTTTCTGGAAATCACTGGTTTATACTACTGAAAACATGTTGCTTAAAGCAGCATTTGCGTTTTGTCGCCGTTTTTCACTTTTTTTGACAAGTCCGTCGAGTTTTTTACATATATCAATTACAAAACAGCAAACTAAGATATTAGCCAAGTTATTTCCCTGCCAAAAGCGTTGATTGGCGAGCAATTAAGGACATTTGCAGATAATTAAAAAAGTGTCCACCGACAAATTACACATTTAATAATAATCGCATACAGTTCCCCAACCCACTTTGAATTCAACCAATCAGAGATTCAGGTTAAATTTTGAGCCGTTGCTAAAAATAGATTCAAAACGTCGAGTTGGTAACTTGGTACAACCAGCGAGCTGGACTTTTATAGCTCCCTGGTACAATTGCCATAGACAATCTACCCCGCAAGCATGGTGTTGTATTACGTATTGGCCAATGGCGTTCGTAGCTTGTAAATATTCATATTATGGGCGAGGTTTATTTGGATCCCAACGGAAAATATCTTAGAGAAAAACAAAGTTGAAATGTGTAAATTTTTCGACTTTTGTGCAATCAATTGAAGTAAGAATAGAATAGATAAGCTAGTTATGTATTTCGTTATGGTATCGTGGAATCAGTGAGGTTGAGAAAAACCATAGAAAAGGACGCAAAATGCTGCTTTAAATAAATTATCATCAATGATGACACGTTATTGATTTAATGTTACTGTTAGCTGAACTTTGAGCTGAGTTTATCACAGTGTTTTCACCAAGCCAATGTTTGTCAAGTCAAGTCACAAGTCTTTCGCTCAA